>NC_137865.1:34775971-34823471 GCF_963924005.1 Protomyctophum bolini
GGCCCCCCATGATATATATTTTTTAGTTTTGGGGAAAAGTCATGATTAAATATTAAAGAGCTCAAGTTACCATGTATTGCTGTATGTAGGCCTACTTCAATATATTTTGATGAGAAATAGTTTTTATGGAATATTTTACATTGGTGTAAATGGTGTAACTAGTGTTCTAGGGTTAAGATAAGAGCAGAATACTCGCCTTGCGGAGTCCTCAAGAGTAAAAAAAGAAAAAAAGAAATAAAGAAATCCATCTAAGTAACAAATCCTCATGTGTTGCATGTAAAATAGATTAAGCATCACTGTTTCTATCCACTGCCATACTACCCGTCTGGAAGTCCCATTGACAGAACTTTATTGGTGTGCTTTTAAGAGATGGAATCATCGTAAAAAAAAAAGTAAAAAAAGAGTAGTAGGCATGT
Source organism: Protomyctophum bolini (assembly GCF_963924005.1). Lineage (NCBI taxonomy): Eukaryota > Metazoa > Chordata > Actinopteri > Myctophiformes > Myctophidae > Protomyctophum > Protomyctophum bolini. The sequence continues at coordinate 34,776,388 of NC_137865.1, forward strand.
TAACATAGACAAGCTCTGGGAGAATTCTCTCCCAAGATTTAAGTCTCTGCTGCCGCTGGCGCTGATGCACAGTAAAATCCAGAGTCCAAATCGACACTCGTGATTTCACATAAATTGGATCGGTATATAAACGTGCTGCGGTCGGTCGCGTTCTCTCTGGGGTCCGAGCCTCCAAGCGGAGAAGCAGACTTTTGAGGGTATTGCTGACATGAGTGGGCTGACCAGGTGACTGACACTTGTGCTTGCATGTGCATTGCCGCCCTGCCTGTCAGTCAGCATTGACTGACGCCCCATGAGCAACCAAAAATACCCAATCTACAAGCTCAAAACGTGTCGCACTGCGACACGTTTTGATCTTGTAGATCGGCAATTTTTGGTGCTCCAAGTAGCAGCTGCAGTAGCAGCAGTAACAGCAGCAACAGTAGGCGCATGCAGCAGATGCTTTGGCTATTAGCTCTAAACCTGATGATTTTACAGAGGAAGGGAAATGACATGCGAGCAAGCCTGCATGTCCAGGAGTTATACTGTTGCTTCCTCCCTGCCTCTTCTTCCTATACCCCCCTCTCTCTATCTCTCTCTCCCCCCCTTTCTCCAAGTCCGTTGTACTTTACTGTCCAGTGCATTGCTGCAAATGTGGGGTGTTACTGTCCCCGTGAGTACTGTGTGTCAGACGTATACATACATGTGCTCATGGCACTCTTTGAAAGTCAATGTTTTCCATCCTCATACCCATACAAATGTGTGCACTTATTGCACTCTGTCTGTCTGCTCTCTCTCACTTCCTTTCACGTTATTGCTGTTTTGTTTGCTGTTGCTAAATGAATCAAAGATTGCAAAAAACAAACATTCATCTTAAGTGATATTCATGATTCAGTGTTAATTCAATTATTCTAATCATGTTATAAATCTATTGAAATTTTACTTGATGACAGACATAGGTATCTCACTTCCTCAGATCACACTTCCTCTTAATTTGTTTTGTGATATTCATGATTTAGTTGCGAACGCAGTGATTGCGAACGCAGTGATTGCGAATGCAGTGAGCACTTACTATGAGACCTAGCAGATCATGTCTGTGTGTGTGTGTCCCCTTTGTGCCCATATATGGAGCTGAGTGATTTGTTTGTCATTGATAAAAACACACTCCATATTTGGACGTATAGCTGCTTTGGGGACTCCTTATATGGTTATGGCTGAGTCATGGTGAATTGTTATTGCAATTTACGATCTGCGTTCGCTTCCCGCGTTTGCGCGTCTTACTCGTGTTAACTCTATTTAAATTTTACTTGGTAATATATGGTATTGAAGGCTGTAGCACAGGGACCTAGAGTGTGAAGGAACAATGCAAGATATAATGGAGTGGACCTAATTAATATCTCGGGGAGGAAAATATGAACACTCTTCGTGGTGATATTATATTGCAATACGAGACAGACTATAGATGTCGACTGGGATTTTGGATATCATAATGTCATAACATGAATGTTTGTTTGTGAGCTTGTAGAAAATGTGTAGAAAATATTTTGAAAAGTTAAAAAGAAAATGTATACTATCGCCACAATAAACAATATCTACTGTATATTGAGGTACAAAATATTGTGATATTTGATTTTGTCCTTATATTGCCCAGCCGTAACCCTTCGACCAAAACAGAAGGATACATGGAAATGAACACCTTTCATTCCCTTAGTTCTCTGTGTCAAACAGGTAGATGAAATATTGCCTTTCTTCCTTGACTACAAGGAGGTGAAAGGAGCCATGCAAATCTGTGTATCAAATGACAAAACATTGTGTCTCTTGACACACCGCAACCCGTAGCTTATGACATCGTACACCCATGCAGCAGAAAGGATTGACACAGACAAGCATGACAAAAGGGCTGGATAAGATCGGTGTTGATATTTGCCAACCTGTGTGGTATTGTCTGTTGATGGAACAAAACCACACAGGTATGTGTGTCACTGGAGATGTGCCCATGGAGCTTATTTGGCTAGTACAGGTGTTGGGCAACTTTAATGATGGAAAGGGCCACTATATGTCCACACTCACTCCAGAGGGCCACATTGCATATAGGCCTACTGTCGGGCAGAAATCTCAACAAAACAAAAAGTAGCAAAAATAGCAGATCTAAGCCCAAAACTTGACTTTCTACCTCACCTCGGAGTGACATTGGCAGCACCTCACCCTGCATGCACATTTCTGTTGTAGACAAGGTGTCAAAATCACACCAACCAAGCTGCCTTTGTTTTAAACTAGACCGGTGCCCGGCTGTAGTGCACTGACTCCGTAACAATGGAAGTTGGAGATCCATGCCCCACCCGTTGTACCCGTGTCAGAGTACCCGTTCCACCCATCTGTCTGTGTCCCTTTTATGCCCATATATGGACATTTCTGTATCTTTATCCTTTATCCTTCTGTATCCTTTATAGAGTTCTGTGTCACGCATGCCCAAATATGGAGTGTTTTGATGTCAGAACAGGCCAGCTCCATATATGGAACATGGGCAGGGACCCTGTCCAGAGCCCGGGCAGAGGCCTTTTGTGGCGTTTCTGGACAACCGGGCACTGCACTCCCTGGGGGTGTGGAACGTGTGTGTCGAATTTGAAGTTGGTGGGGCGAACAGTTCTTGAGTTACGTGCATTACAGCTGTACACACAGACAGGCAGAATTTGCCCAGTCAACATTTTAATCCAAGCTACGCACCTGACATGCATCCATACGCACGCACACACACACACACACACACACACACACACACACACACACACACACACACACACACACACACACACACACACACACACACACACACACACACACACACACACTCACTGTTGGAAAGGCCAAACCATATAGGCTGCCTTGCCAACAGGCATGTGCAGAGGGCCTTTGATTGGACTGATTGTCAGTGATTGAGACTGCATTACAGGCACCTGTGCTGTTAATTATAATTTAGTAGGTTCACCTTGCTCTGCAGAGAGAGTTCAGTTTCAGTTTGTGTTTGACAGAGCAACACCTCCTTTTGACTGTGCGACGATATGTAAGTGTATTTTGTCCATGTTATCACAGTACATAGGCTTACATGTAACAGTTTGATGGTCAACCTAAGGCAGCCTATACAGTCCTCCTAGTTTCAACACACACACACACACACACACACACACACACACACACACACACACACACACACACTCCACTCAGAAGTTTGCATGGCATGCATAAGGCAGGCAGGCACACAACGACATCCAGTCATCATCCACTGCATGGGCAAAACATACAGTGATTTTTATGTTCCGTTTTACATTGTGGTGTTTCCCCTGCCCTGCTCCTCCTCCTCCTCGTCCTCTGCCTCCTCTTTTATGAAAGAAGTGTCTCCCTCCCGCTAAAGCCCGCCACGTGCGGCCGCTCTCCACTGGTATAGCGGTCTCGGGGAGGGAACGGGGCGAGGCAACGGGAGTGGAGGGCAGGGAGGGCTTTCCAAAACAGCCCCTGTGGTTCGCCCAGCGAGCAGCGAGGCCCTCGGCGGGGGTGGCCCCACCCACCACCACGCCAAAAAAAACAGATGATCCCATTGGTCGGTGGCCAGCCGTCTTGACGCAGGGCGTTGCCATGGTTTCCCAATGGCCGGAGAGAGAGGAGCCTCTAATCAAGCACCCGTTGTCATTATGGGGTGGCGGTGAGGCGTACGGGCTTGTGGAGAGAGAGAGAGAGGGAGAGATCCATGTCATCCATGTTTTGCCTGTTTGCTTGTTTTTCCTTGTCTTGTTTAAATTATTTGTTCTGATTCTGAATATGTATAATACTGTGGCAATATAAGAATGCTTGTCATGCCAATAAAGTATATTAGAGAGAGAGAGAGAGAGAGAGAGAGAGAGAGGATCAGCATTTGAGCCACGGACCACCATTTGATGACATTTAGCCTCTCAGACCCAGAACTAAAGAATATGTTGTGGTACCATATACCATAGAATTAACAATGCTATACAATCTACATTCTCTAATTGTGTAGACTTCTTGTAAATTAAGTAATGCAGATTTTTAACTACAATAATTTAACTCTTGAGAGTTGAGGTTTCGTTTTACGCTCTCAAGGGTCCATTTGGTTACCAACTCTCCATCATTTAGCATGGGGACCACCTGGAACCCCCTCAAGGACCACTGGTTGAGGACCACTGCCCCAATGCATTTACACAGTAACAAACAGTGAATATACAATCCACTGTGTGATGAGTCACTATACCCGGAGGGCTGCCCAAAGCACCGTACAATTCCCTATTCAATTTCTTTCTCCACTTTGCCTTTTTTATTTATGCCTCAGCCAAATGTGCTTTATGACGTTTGTAGTCAGAGCAGCGTGTCTGTCTGTACATTTATTTAGTCAACTAAAATATATTTTGGCGGGCCTTGATGCCATCATAATAACTGATTTGACACTTTCTGAAAATAGCCGATCTACAAGTTACGCGCTGCGACGCGCTGTGAGCTTGTACATCTGCTATTGTCAGCATGCAACCAAGTGTAAAATGACGTATACTGGATCTCTTGTCCACTAGTCCCTTCCTAACATTTTAGTCTAGTTTTTGAGCGGTGGGCACACCATCTCCAACATGTAGCTGTCTGTCTGTCTGTCTGTCTGTCTGTCTGTCTGTCTGAAGCTGAGTTTTTAGTGTCACACCTTTTAGTTTCCATTTAGTTTCCGTCAGTGAAAAAATGGTAGTCGACGAACGTTTTTTGTCATAGTATTAGTCGTCGAAATCAACAGGGATCAATAAAGGTTTCATATCCTGTGTCCAGCCAACCAGAACCCCCCACCCCCCGGCGGCTTTGACGAGGCACGACTTGTGGCTCATAATGTTACCACTTACAAGTGAGGATGACAGACAGCTATAGGGTATATTGGGTGGGCTCTTCAAGACATTACCCCCCTACCCACACCCTCATGTGCGTCCGTGTGTGTGAGTCCGTGTGCGTCTGTGTGTGCGTCCGCGTGCGTCCGTGTGTGTGTGGCTAATCTTGGATATCGCTGGACAGATCAGTGTCAAAGCTTTTGTGCATGCTGCAGTAGGCCATGGAGGACACAACGACACTCCAATTCGTTTTTTAACTGGCCTCGTGATGGTGCAATACCTAGATTTTCTGAAAACCTTTTCAAGATGGCATATTTAGGACCCCGAAGAAGTTATCTGTCCCAAACGTTGGTCTCTTCTCTGTGTCCGCAATAAACCTTTGGCATTGGCAGCTACGATTTGTCCTTTTGGCTGTGGCACATCACAAGGTGCTGTGCATGATCTGTGATGTCTGTGTATGATCTCACTAGTCCTGTGATAATGAGCAAGCATTATCAACAGGGTTTTGATATTCCAAACGGTTTGCCTGTAATAAGTGTACAGATTTAGTGGGCCTATTATGTCTTATATATTTCATGAACAAAACATCAAGTCAACCCCAAACTGGAATAGTATATTGAGGGACCTCTGTCACTTTCGCCCATACCAGAAATGTTGTGCCTTACGCCCTACAAACGCTGTTGCTCCCACTCCGCTTCCATGACCATTGTTATGTTGGTGATTGATGACGAAAGGTTAATTCTCTGCATGTTGTGGTTAGGATAAGAACACTGTAATGAATGATTAGTGATTGAGGGCCTTGGTCTTATATTCTGCCGTGGCAACTGCTGTGGGTCATTAATATACAGATAAAGCATATTATTTATTAGCTCAGCCTGCAGTCAGCTAAATGCTTAAAATGTATAACTGTAATGTGTAAGGCTGCTCGATGACCAGCTGACTGGACTGAGTGACAACTCGGGTTTCGTGTTGGTAATCCAACACACCGTCCTGGAACACACCATGACGGATTGCTGCGTTCCAGCGCTCTGACATTTGTACTGTATAGCCTTCACATGCACACAGACAGACAGACAGACAGACAGACAGATAGACAGACACAGACAGTTGGACATATAAACTGATGGACTCACCAGAAACATGCCACGCACGCATGCACAGATTGCACACACGCACTCACACATGCAAGTGTTGGGAAAATTCAGCTACATGTAACTGAGCTACGTATACGTAGCTGAGCTACATTCATATTTGTGTACTCAAGTAGCTCAGCTACTTTTTGGGGCTTTTTTGTAGCTTGTATCTATAAAAACAAGCTACAATTTATTTTGGGGAAAATTCATAATATATAGCTTATATATTATTTTATTTTCTATTATTTTTTTCATAAAAAACCCAACAGGCATGCACACACGTAGGCTACACATGCATCAGGTAACACAATGACATGTTCTTATAAATACTGAAGGAACAACACTGGAAAATCAATTTTAACAAATTGTTAAAACATGCACACGCGCATGCACACACACACACACACGCACACAGAAACCCCACTGCTACTGTTGCATCTTACGTGTGTGTGTGTGTGTGTGTGTGTGTGTGTGTGTGTGTGTGTGTGTGTGTGTGTGTGTGTGTGTGTGTGTGTGTGTGTGTGTGTGTGTGTGTGTGTGTGTGTGTGTGTGTGTGTGTGTGTGTGTGTGTGTGTGCGTGCGTGCGTGTGCATGTGCAGTGTATCCCATCTGAAGAGAATTACAGGCACGTCATGTCACCCACCTGTTGTGCTTTTTCACACGGTTGTTAATGCTAACCTCATGTCACCATGGGCCCCGCACTGCTGCCCAAAATGTGCAAAAAAGCATTTTTAACTCTGAAATATGACGGGCCTAAGAACAGCTAAACAGCTCACCCATATACAACCAGACTGCTATAGGCAGCTAATCGGTCTTAGCTTGTAGTCAGCTGAACCAAAATAAAATGTCAACCTCAGTGTGTCAATTATCGTTCAGTCTGTACAGTTACATTTAAGTGTCTAGTAGTATAGTGTTACCCCAGTTGATATAGTAATCAAGTGAAAATAGCTTCTGCAGGCTGTTTTACTTTTTAATTTATATTTGTCATGTATGCTAATTATTTTTGTTTTGCCACCATTATTTATTCATTATGTATTTATTAATTCCATTCTCAACACAATGAACACTTATGTACAGTATGTTGTAGTATAGCCTACTACTGTATGTGCAGAAACACAAGACCTCGTTAAATGTATTGTAGTGTTTTAAGTGTTTCCATTTGTTAATGTCGGGTCTGGGGGGAATCCATTATTCTTGCTATTTGTTGTAAGATAAAGTATATAGGGCTTAAGTGTTTTCTTGCTTATTTATTTACAAATCGAATGTGTTTAGGAGTGCAGGAGTGACCTATGTCGTAGGAGAGGATAATTTGCTGGCTCAGCGTTATACTGCTCATTCTCAGGGAGCTTATGCCATGTACCACAACCCCCCCCTCCCAGTCCCCCCCCCATTAATATGGGAAATCTACTACATAGTCTGGGCCTGTGATGTCAATTGTTATTGCTGGAGGCATGCTATAGGAAAAATCTCATTTGCTTTTTGTACAGCGCTAGTGAAAAGAAGCTTATGTCATAAAGACACTATTGTGGCAGCTATAGGCTAGAGGCCTGCGCAGTGTGAGTGTGCGTGCGTGCGTGCGTGCGTGTGTGCGTGCGTGCGTGTGTGCGTGCCTGCGTGCATAGTGTGTGCGTGTGTGTGCGTGCATAGTGCGTGCCTGCATGCATATGTGTTAACACTGCCACAACTGCACCACACACCGACCGCTAACTTCATGTGTGTTTTCCTTGCATTGGTTTCGTGGCGGCTTTCAGGGAACAATGGTGTCTGCCTGTTTGTCGGTGCTGTGAAGGGTGTTAAGCACCGACCCTTTTGTGAGAGAGATTTATGAATGAGACTGGCCCTATTGTGACTGCCATAAATGATTACATGTTCCCCTTCACCTTTGATTTCACACTATGCTCTCTGCTGTTGGGAAACTCCAGTGGTCGAATAATGTAACAAAGTGCATGTGTTAAAGCAGTGTTGATTTCGTGGAGTATGACGAAAAGATGTTCGTCGACTACCTTTTTTCACTGACGAGAAAACTAAATGGAAACTAAATGAAAACTAAGCTATGATAACTAAAACTAAGACTGAATATATTGACAATTGACAACTGCTTCTACTTTTGGTACTTTGAAGTATTTTGATGCCAAACTCTTTCTAACAAATGACGTCATGATGACGTCCTCCGGTGACGTGTAGGACGTTCAGGACTAGGCCAGATCTCAGCCCATATGGGGATGATCATACGTCATTTCCAGGACGTCTTCACCAGCTGAAATAATACATCTTATTCTGGGACAGATCTGACTTTAGTTATGATATGACTTAAGTTGATCTGGCCTCAATCGTACTCTCTCTATACGTCCGTCTTAGTGGGCAGAATTTATGTTGGTTGAAATCAGGTGATATTCTGGGTTTGGCCCCAATCGAGACGTCACTAATTCGTCCAGGTCCTGACCGTGCTTGATGGGATTGATTGATATTTTTTTTGACAAATGAACATTAACAGCCAGTTAGGACAGCTCCCTCTTTTTGTAGCATTTTTGCCACTTAATTAATAAAATAATATATATATATATATATATATATATATATATATATATATATATATAGTATTTGTATTTGTTCTTGCTTACTATTGAAAATAACACCATGATCAGTTAACATAAATGAAGCACATTTATTAAAAAGAAAAGAAAAGAAAAAAACATTGTAACATTCCAATGGCCTGGCAGCGTGCGTCCACCGTTAACATTTGGTTTCTCTGTGTTTCCTGCAGTGTGGCGGTCGGTAGATTTGTGCCCCGTACCCTAAATCATTCCCCTCTCTCGTAGATTACTCCCCTGCTGCAGCAGTGCAGCGCGCACGGCCTGACGGCCTGTCGTTCTCTCTCTGGTGCTCAGCGCTCACTGTTCCCCTCGCTCTCTCTCTCTCCATCTCCCCCAGCGGACTCATTTACATTTATGCACACAGCAATTAATTACATGCCCGGCGTCGACCCTGTAAATTAAAAGGGAGTGCAGGGGTTGCCCCTCGTTAATTGGCCCTGACAGGGGAAGTCTTGTTCAGGGGTCGTGAGTGACAGGGCTGACATCAGCCGCCAGGGTCGTGCATTCATTTATGCAGGAAAAGAACACAGCTATAGAGAAAAAAGAAAGAAAGAAAGAAAGAAAGCTAATGAAACAATTAAAATGGATGGAGGCCGATCAAATCCAAAAACAATCAACATTTATCCATGGGCTTCTGATGGAAATGAACATCTAAATTATATTACCTTGTCGGTGGTATTACTTTTTTTGCAGAGCTTACTTCCTTATCCAGAGTGACTTTACAAATGAGAGCAGCTATAAAATAAGCTTTACAGATTCCTTAACTGGCTACTGGCTGCCGCAGCATGCAACAAATCAATAGCAAGGGTCAAAGCCACGTTGCTCTGACAATAGACCCCAGTGTTCCTTGGTTGAAACTCCGCCTTCGTCACTGTAGGCCATCTACAACCATATGTTTTGCTCTTTATTTTAAAGCCTGCTGTGCATTGTTGAGTTTTGGGATCTTTCTGAGGACCTCTCCTCTCCTCTCCTCTCCTCTCCTCTCCTATCCTATCCTATCCTCTCCTCTCCTCTCCTCTCCTCTCCTCTCCTCTCCTCTCCTCTCCTCTCCTCTCCTCTCCTCTCCTCCAATCTCCTATCCGCTCATTGCAATTATTTTCTTTTCTGTCACGCAGTGTTTGTGCATACCTCTTTGGCCCAACAAAAGAGACAAGTAAAAAGAGAGAGAGAGAGAGAGATCCCATTCATGTCTGCCTGCCTGCCTGCCTGCCTTTGACATTCACCACTTGTTTTTACAACTTTATATATATTTTTTTCTTTTCCAAGGCGCTCTGTTTGCACAACGTAACAGCCTTTGTCTCAGAAAGACGCGGGACAATGACGAACCGCACAATGTAATCTCCTCCTTAAGGGGTTAGCCAGTCAGCCAGCCAGCCAACTGGCGTGGTAGGGAAGGAGCGATGTGCCGGTGCATGCCCTGGTTCTCCCCTCCCCTCCAACCTCCTTTACTTGGGCAATATTTCATGTTCACCGTGACTCGCAGAGAATGCGTGTTGTCACTTAAGCCTCTGTAATGGTTTACCCGGGCCCTTTGTGCAGCCATGCAGGACAAAAAAGCGTTTCACTTGGGGGCAAACATCCCCCTCCTATAGTTCTACCAGCTTGTTAAAGGGAGGTGTGCTGCTGTGTTTCGCCCACCCATGATCATTATGGTTGATCCTACTGAGCCTGGACTGAGGTGTCAACGTTAAAGTGAAAACGTTGAAGTCTGAGCTCTAAGTCATGGCATTGAAACCTGCATGTTACTGCACACAGTGCACAGTCCCTCTAAAATAAAATAATCCCCCAGAACGGCGATGTTTACTGTTCATGTGCAGGGAAGCTGGAAGTACATTCACTAACAATGCCGAGGACAACGCTCCACGCGTCCCAAACTCTTCTCCCTTCTGCCTCCAAAACTATAGAACGCACTTCCCATTGCAATCAGATCTGCAGACTCACTCCCAATCTTCCACCTACGCATATAGTTTCATTATATTCCACTGTTAGGTTATCTTATAGCTTAAGCTTACGTATATGATTCTTGATGACTATTTTTGAGTGGTGCAACCACTCCAAGGAACAGCAATGTCCGTCCTAACCTATGTGACTATGTCCTAACCTATGTGACTATGTTTAGAGTACCAGTAGGGGCAAAAGTGGCGCTGTTGTGCCAGAAACAGAGAGAGAGAGAGATAGTGTTGCACTGTTGCCTGCTAATTACAGAGAGAGAGAGAGAGAGAGACAGAGAGAGAGAGGCAGGGGGAGAGGGGAGAGGCGAGTTGCACCACTCAGTTCACACGGGTGTGATTTTTATGTATTTGATGTATTATCATGTTTTGTTCTTGCTTACTGTAAATCGCTCTGGAAGAGCGTCTGCTAAATGCCTACATTGTAAATTGTGGCTCACCGTGTTCTTCTGTTGCACCGTAGAGCGAGGCTTTGTGTAGAGGTCTTAACTCATTAACTGCCTGAATTATTTCGCCCCCCCCTGTTCTCCCTTTGCCAAGGTCTTTGCCATGCAGGGTCTTCTCAATTCAATTCAATACAATCAAAACAAAATTCATGTACAATTGTACTCATGTTTTCAAAATCTCTGTGGGTGATTGTAATTTGTAATGTGTGGGAAGTATGTGTGTCTGATACAGTGGACAGATGGTTAGGAAGTGTAGCTCAGTTTCCACTTAATTTTGTGTGCATAGTCTGTCTTCTCTATAGGGAGAGAGATGACCTGCCACTGCATCCTGTCTCATGCATCGTCCCAAGAAAAACCCATCTCCTTTAGTTCCATCATCACTGTCCTTGACCAGGTGTTCTTTGGTCTGCCCCTCTTTCTTTTCCCATTTGGAGTCCATCTCAAGGCAACTTTGTACACAGTTGATCACCGTAATCAATTGATTGAAAAAAAGGCGTGATAAGGCGTTATCGGCAGGGAGCCGGGAGGTACGTACAAAAATAGGCGTCAAAAGGCGCAATTGTCGATAAATGAGACTGAGTTCAAAGCATACCTTCATTGAATGCTTCAGTATTTAAATTTTAGTATTTGCTTTTTATTGGAGTAAATTAACATTCAGTTTTAGTTGAGTAAATGTTAGTTGAGTAATATACGAGGAGCATCTATACTTTGACTCAAAGTATATATGTACTCTGTCCAGCAGTGCATGCCTCAAACATCCAGTAAGAGACCAGCAGCAACCCCAGAAAACTAAGCAGTGAGCAATCAGTCAGTCAGGTCTCTGTGTGAGTCAACACGTGCTCATCATAAGCTCATCATTTATGGGTCAACTGACCCCCATTCGGGCTTAATTGTCCGTATGAAGAGTTGGAACTGGAGCCATGCAGGTCTCCCATACAGTGCAGACATGGACAGTGGCAGCAGCACTGCAGCTCCATGCAGCCCTAGTCTAAGCTCACTGAGGGGAGCGCCAGGGCTTCATAGAGTTCCATTGTTCTCCCTTCCGCGATGGCACACAAGTGGCATAGACAGCTGCGGTGAGGACGACCACATTTTGGGGCTGCTCATGTCTTTGGGGCGTGAATGCATTCGTGGTGACATTGCAGGTGCAGGCTGTGTGCACAGAGGATATAAAGTGTCTTCTTGCGGTGTGCACAGTTGTCTTGCCTTTTCTCTCTTTTTCCCCCTGCAGATTCATTTTGGGATATATCTATTACAATATATCTATTACAATATGTAACGAGAGGTACATCTGTATTTAACATTAAAACGACAGCTATTTATTTTTAATAACACAGATCACCAAGTTCTGCAGTATGGAAAGAATGACCACATAGCTGTCAGTGTCTCGAAATAAAACTATCCTACGGGGGGCACGGTTCCGCAGTTGGAAGTGCTGTCGCCTCACAGAAGGTCCTGGGTTCCATTCATGCTGCAGACGCTGTGGGCGCTGAGGGCTGTGTTCTCTCCTCCGCGTCCTCAGTGCCCATACCCGAGGTGGGGTTGGCGAAAGGGCCTTTCTGTGTGGAGTTTGCATGTTCTCCCCGTAGGTACCCTCACAAAAAACATGCAGTAATGGCCTGGTCTCTAAACTGCCTCCCCCTGGCTAACCGGGGAGCCTGGTGGAGGGGAAAGGAACTGGTTGGAATAACATGTTCCTTCCACGCGCAACGTCCAACCGGGGAAACTACCCCCCCTCCCCCCCCCCCGTCAGGTGAAAAGAAGCGCCTTGGACTCCTCATGCATTGAAAGAAGCATGAGGTCAGTCCAGTGACCTCATGAACACGTTTGAGAACTATATACTGACCTAGAAAGAAAACACAACACGACACAGTTGTGCAACAAGCAGCAGAGAGGTCGTATAACAACGGAGCATGTTTCCCCCGGCCCTTCGGGAGAGCGTGTAACTGTCAAGCTATATGAGTCCACCTACCACCAGCTCTCTCTGTCCAAACAGGTGCTCCGGCCGTGCTGCCGTCCGCCTGCCTGCCTGCTGGAGCGAGCGAGCGTTAGTTAGTTCAACATGTGCCGTTTTACAGCTGCAAGGGAGCCAGGCCAAAAAGGTAGCTAGTGTTTCCTGCAGTTGTCAGGAGGGAGGAGGAGGCTGCAACAAGTTTATAGCCTGACCTTCTCTTCTGCATCTCCTCTGTCAGAGCCGGACAGGAGCTGTAATACCACTATATAGGCCTGCACATGTGTGTGTGTGTGTGTGTGTGTGTGTGTGTGTGTGTGTGTGTGTGTGTGTGTGTGTGTGTGTGTGTGTGTGTACGTACGTACGTGTACAGTGCAGTACAGTACAGTACAGTATTGTATGTTCACTATTTTGGTCAGTGAGTGAGAGTGATAGGATATACAAACATTTTGAATAAGATTGACACTGAGAATTGTACTGTGTAGTGCAGTGTACACAGTATGTGTGTGTGTGTGTGTGTGTGTGTGTGTGTGTGTGTGTGTGTGTGTGTGCATGACAGATAGACACATAGCCAGAGAGAATGTGTGCATTGCATGGTTGCATTTCTTTGCATATGACCATCTATATCTGTCGTGTGTGTGTGTGTGTGTGTGTGTGTGTGTGTGTGTGTGTGTGTGTGTGTGTGTGCACGCGCGTGTGCGCGCGTGTGCGTGTGTGTCCTGTCATCGAGTGAGGCCAAGGCCAGCTGTGGCTGACAGAGGCTGGAAGGGCTCCAGTCTTTTCAGTAACTCAATGATGTTACTCCCTCTGTGTGTGTGTGTGTGTGTGTGTGTGTGTGTGTGTGTGTGTGTGTGTGTGTGTGTGTGTGTGTGTGTGTGTGTGTGTGTGTGTGTGTGTGTGTGTGTGTGTGTGTGTGTGTGTGTGTGTGTGTGTGTGTGTGTGTGTGTGCGTGTGTGCGTGCGTGCGTGCATGTGTGCGTGTGGCAGCAGAAGGCCTTTCATTGTATCTCCTCCACTGTGGCGGCTTGTATCTTATCGCTCTGCTATCCTCTCTTCGAAAATGTATGAACCTAAATTCTCAATTCAATGCTTTGGCATTTGGCATCACCTATGGTCATGAGGTGTGGGTCATGACCAAAATTAGGTCCTGGAATTAGGTCGCGAATACAAGCGGCCAAAATGAGTTTTCTGGCATATCCCTTACAGATAGGGTGAGAAGTCACGCGAGAAATACTCGGAGAAGAGTCGCTGAGAAGAGTCGGGCATCTGGTTAGGATGCCTCTTGGGCGTCTCCCTAGGGAGGTCCTCGAGGCACGTCCCACTGGGAGGAGACCCCGGGGCAGACCAATGATGAGATGGAGGGATTTCACCCTACACACTGGCCTTGGAACGCCACGGAATCCCCCAGGGGGAAGTTACTAATGTTGCTCTGGAGAGGGAAGTCTGGAGCTCTCTGGAGGAGCTGTTGCCCCCGCGACCCGACTATGGATAAGCGGTTGAAGATGAATGGATGGATGCTTTTGCATGGCTCAGGCAAGCAGAGACTGAGGTTCGATCTGTCCATTCATGAGAGGCCTGCAAGTGTAGGGAGTTTGTCACCTATAGTGTACAGCATGACACACACACACACACACACGCACGCACACGCATGCGCACACAAAGCACCTCGTGTTTTACGATGTGCCATACCCATTAGAGAGAGAGAGAGAGAGAGAGAGAGAGTACAGGTGTGTGTACAGGTGTAGAAATGTGTATAGTGTATGTGTAGGCCTACTATGGGGTTACTGTCCCATACAGAATGTCAGCGTGCGTCTCTCACTCACATCCAGCTGTCTGTCTCTCTGATTACCCAGCGTGCTCCAGGTGTCAGGGTGCAGCCATCTGCAGATGAGTGGCATTCAGGGAAGTGTCTGTCGAGTGGCAGAAGAGGAGAGGAGAGGAGAGGAGAGGGGTGGAGAGGAGAGGAGAGGAGAGGAGAGGAGAGGAGAGGAGAGGAGAGGAGAGGAGAGGAGAGGAGAGGAGAGGAACTAGAAAAAATGTCCAATCCTGCAAACTTTGTAAGCCAATCTTAGCCAATGGGGATGGAATATGGGGAAGTAGACAGGTTTGTATTGAGCACATGACTGTAGACATAGTGTATACCAATTTGCGTGATGTATCGATAAAATTTGTATGAGTAATATAAAGAAATGTGTTTAGCAAGAAATCGGCCTCATGGTGGCACTGTAACAGGAAGTTGTGGGGCAGAGGTTTGTCGTTGGCATCCAGGGAGAGTGTGCACAGTTTGGCATTGACCGGGCCAATGGTGCCGGAGATTAGCTGTACACAGACGGACACACGGACGGAGTGCAAAACATAATCTCCCCATGCCTTCGGCACAGGGTTCACCAACATGTCCATACACGGACAAATGTGTCCATGGCAAAGACTTGGTCTTGTCCGTGACAAGTTGTATAGATTTTCTGTTCTACACACGATTATAATGTTCAAATTTTATACCCACTTACTGAATGTCAAGTTTCCAGGTTTTCTCCAGAATTATTTATTATTACATCACATTAGGAGTCCACTATTAATCAAATGTTTTATTTGCAAGGACCCCTGTAAGTCCAACCAAAAGTCCAACTATGCAAACACTCTCAGAGTTACAGACCTGTTATTCATATCTATTTATGCGTTTCTGGTAATATAATGTCCACTCATTGTGTATGTCCGTGGCAAATTTTTTTTTTTGACAAAAATGTCCACCACAAGCCAACATGGTGATGACTGATGACCCCTAGCGCTGCGGCCTGGTGGAGACAATTACTGGTTCTGCAGAGAGAGAGAGAGAGCTGGAACGTGTTCAGACGGGTCAGCGAGAGACGAGGAGTGCGAGTGATGCTCAAGGGATTCCTACACAGTGACATCCTGAGTGTGACAGTTTACATTTGTACTGTATTCTCTCAGAGATACAGATGAACACAAAGGTTTTACTCTCAGAGTTACAGATGAACACAGGGGTTTACTCTCAGAGTTACAGATGGACACAGTGTTTTACTCTCAAAGTTACAGATGCTCATTTTTCGGTGGGTTTGTTTGGGTGGGTTAATTTTATTTGTTCACTTCTGTTTTCCACTTCCATCTCTTGTAGGGCAATTTATGGGGGGGAAAAATAAAATAAAAAATGCTTTTGTGCTTTCAGTAGTGTGTATATCGGGCCACACCGGGTTTTGAGTTGTTCTTCGCAGAATTACGCAAATTATATGTAATTGACCCCAATCTCAAAATATGTTGTTCCAGGAACCCACCAGAAGCAAAGATAAAGTTAAAAACGTTTTCACGATTTTTCAAAAAATAGCAGATCTACAAGCTCATAGCGCAGCACGCTATGAGCTATTTTTCAACAGCTAAAGTTTAAATGAATAGTTAATAGTGGTTAAAAGCTGCCCCATGCGTTCCCGTCCAAAATGTGTTAAGTCAGAAAAGTCGGGTTCATCTAGTTAAAACGTATAAGTTAAAACGTATAAGAGCAATAATTTGACCTGCAAAACTTTGACCTGCACAAAGTGAGTCAGGTAAAAAAACTTCTTGAGACAAAATGCTTCTGAAACAAATGTGTTTTTAACAAGCTCTTAAAGCCGTTAACTGACTACCGGTTAGGTATACATTAGAGGGACAGAGGAAGCTTCTTTCATTACGACCTCTCCTCATATCCTGTTTAGGACATGGTTACCTTCAAAGCTTTAAGCCAGCCAAATGTACAATTCTACCCCTTTGACATGCGTTTGTGCGTGCTTGTGTGCGTGTGTGTGTGTGTTTGTGTTTATGCGTGCGTGACAGTGTGTGTGTGCATGTGTATCTGACCCCAGGTCAGCAGTCATGGCCAAGGAAAGCAGATTTTCCCACCTGATGCGACCAATACAACAAATTCTTTTCAATTCATTTACTTTCTTCTCTTCTCTCAAAACCTGATTGGGATTCTGAGAGCGAACGAACGAGCTCTCTCTCTGTGCGTTGCTGACGCCAGTCAGTGCTAACTGTATTAGGACGGGATCGTAACCACTTTATTCCACTTCAAAGCTATACCGTGCAAGCATTTCACATCTCAACGTTTGTTGAAGTTTGCGTGGCTGCATGTGTTTGTGGTTGTTTGCACGACGAAAGAGCCCCGTGAGAGCATCTACTGTTCCTCCTGTTAAGAGGGTTTTTCACAGACAGGAGAACTGTTGTATCCTTGACACGCACTTCAGAAAGGAGGAGTGGGTTTATAGGCCGGGCAATGCTGCGGATCATTTCACACTGAATATATTTAATACTTTGTTTTCTCAAAAATTGTTTAGTACTCACCAGATATCGATGTAATAAAGTGTGTATTGTGTAAGCTATAATTGCATATAACCCTAATGCCGCATATTTATATCACACTAGAAGAATCCTAACAATAAATCATAATGGTTTCTTTTGTTTTTCTTTTCTTTTTTGAAGGTGCCGTTCATGCATTCTAAACTCATCGACAAGTGAGAAGAGGGTGTTGGAGTTGAAGTCTCTACATTTCTGTAAGTGACTCTTTATTTCTCTATATTTCTGTAAGTGACTCTTGGTGCGCAAGTAAACGCAACACTATCAGTATCCCTCTCACCACTTCTTTTATCTTATCTAGACAGTTGTGTATTATGAACATCAGTCCTTTCAAGATGTCGGTCAATGTTTTGTCAGTGTCTGAAACAAGATAGTAGACTATAGTTATACGTTGGCTGTAGCAGGCCATGCATTAGACGTAAATGAAAAGTAATTCCCCTGTTCATGAAAAAGAAGAAGTTCACATGGGTTAACAAATTTGTTAAAATGGATTTTCCGGTGTTGTTCCTTCAGTGTTCATAAGAACATGCCATTGTGTTGCGTGCGTGCGTGCGTGCGTGCGTGCGTGCGTGCGTGCGTGCGTGCGCTCGTGTGTGCGTTGTCAACTTGTCACGGTCCAGGTTAACAAAACTGTACTTGACTTTGTGCGTGTCGGTTCACCAACTCTCCCACCCAGTACCGCCGGTACACACACAAACACAGAAAGCTTTTGATTGGTCCATTCCGTAGCAGCTAGCGCTGCAGTGCAGACCTCCACTGTATTCTGTCCCGTACACGCTCCTCAATAGTAAGCTTTCACTGGCCTGATGAAAGGCCTCCTGTCTTTAAAAAAAACAAGAACTCGGAACAGAACAGGCAACGGTCCAGGAACCTTTCAGTGCTGTGTAGGAGGAGGGTGACCTGCAGTAGTTTAGTGCCTTTTTTTTAAATGGACTTTTCTTTCTCCCCGTGAGCTAGTAGTATAAAGATCATATCTGGAAGTCGAATGGTGCTTGAGGTAACACTAGCCCAAATTAAGCCAGAGTATTGCTCTTGATGGCTTGAACAGAGAGAGATAACGTGCATGCATGCGTGTCTGTGTCTGTGTGTGTGTGTGTGTGTGTGTGTCTGTGTGCGTGCGTGTGTGCGCGCACGTGCGTGCATGCGTGCGTGCGTGTGTGGTTAGGTGGGTGTGATAATATGTACTGCCAGTCTGCACCAATACCACCAGTGTTGATTTCGTCGACTAATACTATGACAAAAAATGTTCGTCGACTACATTTTTCACTGACGAAAACTAAATGGAAACTAAATGACAACTAAGCTATGATGACAAAGGCTAAATATATTGGCAATTTCATCAACAAATAAAAACTAGACCAAAATGTTAGTGGACAAGAGTATAAGCCAGTATAAGTCATTTTACACTTGCATGCTGAAAATAGACAATCCATAAGCTCACAACGCGTCGCAGCGTTGTGAGTGAAAAATCAGCATATTACGACTGCATCAAAGCCCGCCAAAATACATTTTAGTCGACTAAATCAACTGGAGATTAAAATCTTATAATATTAAAAAAACTGGACAAACACTAAAACATTCCAGGTGACTAAAATGTGACTAAAAAACTAAATGAAACCTATTCAAGAGACTATGACCAAAACTAATATCAACACTGTTGCCCAGCACTGATCTTGTGGTATAGATGGCAGGTCACGGTGGAAGCCACTTTAATACAATGAAAACATCCAATGAACAAATCAAAGAGTCATTTACGTCGGCCTTTCTAGAGTTTTACCTCTTCTTTCTTTCTGCTGCAGCAGCACTAATTTGTTTGAAGTATAAGGAATTCTGACATGATAAGCAAAATGTGGGCCACTTAGGACCAGCGTTTTAAATTTCATCTAAACTCCCTTAATTATATCAAGCTCAGTGGGAAATCTGAAATTGCATTATTGTCCCTTTTAACATGCAATTGCCTTTCAAATGCAATTACACAGCGGTGACATGACAAAGGTGGACACCCCTAACAAAATTACTGTGCTCATGGAGTACAAATCCTGTCGTGACAGCTAGTGGTCATTTATGGGCTTATACTTGCATTAGGTTGAAATGGACTTTAACTTGAGTCTTCAAAAGGTTTCACAACATTGTTCAACATATTCTGCAATTATCCACTTTGTAGATTGTAGATCTTCTATCTATCTATCTATCTATCTATCTATCTATCTATCTATCTATCTATCTATCTATCTATCTATCTATCTATCTATCTATCTATCTATCTATCTATCTATAAATGCGCCATCTATCTATAAATGCACCGTCTGTCTGTCCATCCGTCCGTCCGTCCGTCTAGTTTTTTTAAATAATTATTAATAATAAATGTATTTATGTATTCACATATGACACACACAAATTAGAGTAATTTAACAATACAGAGAATCTGAACATTTGAGTTTGCAATGATTTGTCCTGCTGATATCGTTGCAGAGGAATACATGTATCAATGACTTAAGATGCCTTTTGATTGTAAATGATATAAACAATCTAACATTAAGATTGTTCTGGCTCATTTCAAGTAGTGATTTGTTTATTCCAAAGCTAATTAGCATCATCAACATTAAAGACACCATTATCCTTACATTTAAGACTTATTAGATACATTTCTGTCTTCCCATCAATGCTTAGTTAATTTATTTAAGACAATAAGTGACACTCAATATAACTATTTGTTTCAAAAAGCAAGGGTGTTCTTTCGTATAGTGGCTTCTTTGGCCATTTGGGTGCGGTAAGTTCTGTTGTTAAATGCGGTCAAGCTAATGACAGTCATTTCCAAATAGTTAGAAAAGTGACTAAGGCACTTGGCCCCGAATCAGCATCAGACTGATTTGTGGTGAGCTAATGAGCTAACAAGCTAATGAACCCTATGTGGTCGCTTGTTTGGCTTCCCCCCAAAAAAGGCCTTTAACAATGTTCGCTGTGCCCTTTTTTTCCCCCTCTTTAACTCTGCCTTTGTAAATTAACTCCACTTTATTACGTCCATTAGACAAATCAGGACCTTCTAATGAGATAATATAACAGAATTTACTGTTGTTTCCTGTCATCTAAGTTACTTCATGGTGCGTAACCTCAAGATGTGTGTCCACTATGTGGAACGTTTGGGCCAGCCCAGGACATTTGGATAAATTATTAGATTTAGAATTCCACACAAATCAATGTCTCACCATTTTAATGTGAGACATTCCTTGTTTTTGACAAGGAGTTCAATTCTAGTCCAGGTATAAAGTCTGGACTTTGCGTTTTCCGTGTGTGTGTGTGTGTGTGTGTGTGTGTGTGTGTGTGTGTGTGTGTGTGTGTGTGTGTGTGTGTGTGTGTGTGTGTGTGTGTGTGTGTGTGTGTGTGTGTGTGTGTGTGTGTGTGTGTGTGTGTGTGTGTGTGTGTGTGTGTGTGTGTGTGTGTGTGTGTGTGTGTGTGTGTGTGTGTGTGTGTGTGTGTGTGTGTGTGTGAATGTACTGACTGTGTATTATGGCATGTAAATGGTGAACGGTGCATTTATATATAGCGCTTTTTATCCAAAGCATGTATTTAGCATTTTCACATGTGTGTTTGTGCAGCCTATGATGTATTTGTTTGTGTGGTCCGCGTGTGCCTGTTTGTACTGTATGTTGAGTGTTTTTTGCACTATCATGCCTCGTCAACATCTCGTCCGACTCCCATGTGGTTTTACTTTGAAGAGGCTGGTGGGCTGTGGAGAGACACGCTGGCTTTTTTTCTTTCTTTTTGGTAACGACTCAAAAGTAAGTGTGTGTGTGGGAGGGGTATCACTAGCAGCAGCAGCAGTTGTTCAGCACCCTCCCCCCCCACATACACACACACACACTTAAACGGCAAATCCCTCTAGCGCGAGGGCCCTCCGACGACCGACGACCTCTCATACACCCCCCCCAAACCCCCATGCAGCCCCTCCTCAAAACCACCCAGGCTCGTACCCCACTTTCTCTGTCTTCTATTGCCCTTGAAATGGGGCCTGCTCTAAATATTATCTTCCCCTTCTTTCGTTTCATCCCTTGCGTTTATCCCCCGAGCGGAGAAGAAAGAAAGGAGCCGTGGGGCTCATGAGTCACTTTTTCCCCCCGTCTCTTCTCTCGCTCCGAGAAACCGCAGGCAGCAGCAGTGGCTTCCTGGAGATGAGCGCTTTTGTCTGTTGCGCGACCGCTAGTGGCTTTGAGCAGATCCCCGACTTATGAGGTAATGCACAGGCATGATCAGGAGAGAGAGAGAGAGAGAGAGAGAGAGAGAATGAGTGAGGAGGAGGGGGAGGAGAAAGAGGAGGAGAAGAGGATAGCACGGTGACATGCAGATCATTTGAAATCATTTCATATTTAACCACTTTTATGTACGCAGTGTTTTTGTTTCTTTTTTCCCTTTTTTTGCCATTTTATATTGTTTTTGGCCAGGCCGCTTCAACTAATTCACATTTTTGTCACACTTTGGACAAAGTATTCTATTGCTCTGCCACTGCTCTGCTCCACTAGGACAAACTCTGCACTGTCTGCTCCACTGGGACAAACTCTGCACTGTCTGCTCCACTGGGACAAACTCTGCACTGTCTGCTCCACTGGGGCAAACTCTGCACTGTCTGCTCCACTGGGACAAACTCTGCACTGTCTGCTCCACTGGGGCAAACTCTGCACTGTCTGCTCCACTGGGACAAACTCTGCACTGTCTGCTCCACTGGGGCAAACTCTGCACTGTCTGCTCCACTGGGACAAACTCTGCACTGTCTGCTCCACTGGGGCAAACTCTGCACTGTCTGCTCCACTGGGGCAAACTCTGCACTGTCTGCTCCACTGGGACAAACTCTGCACTGTCTGCTCCACTGGGACAAACTCTGCACTGTCTGCTCCACTGGGACAAACTCTGCACTGTCTGCTCCACTGGGGCAAACTCTGCACTGTCTGCTCCACTGGGACAAACTCTAGAGGCTGCTTGACACGCATTTCATAACGTCACCTGTTACGTGGCCACGTTGTTGCTGATACGTCATCAGCCAACGTACGCCACTCTTTCCATGCTTCTCATTGTTGACAAAAATAGCACCGTTCGAGACGGTAAAAGTAAACGATTCAGTAGTCCACTGTCAGTAGTACAAAAATGAGAGCTGTGTGGGGTGAGTTTAGCGAATGATAAGGAGTCGTCGCAGGACAACAGCAGTAGCTGCGCAGTGCGCATTGATACAATATGTCAAGCTAGTGTTCTTTCTCAACCCGCACCACAGACCAATCAGAAGCCTCAGCTCCATTCAACCTTCATATATCCCACCTATAGGAGACTCTCCAGACTGATTTGCGAAGTGACATTTCAGATTGGCGGAATGCAGCAGGCTGGACCCCAGGCTACATAGAGCCCTCTATGGGTTTGAAGCCTTGAAGCCTCCAGGGCAACTCAACAGTAGTTGTTCTGGCATCAGTGTTTTAGAACCCCCTAGGGGCAGGACAATGTATTTTGTTTCTTGTTTTCTGCACAGTCTCTCCTGTTAATTGCTCATTTAGACTCCAGGTGCTGCCTGGAGTCTAAATGAGTGTTAGCAATCAAGGGATAATCAGATTTGCTGCATTTGAGGGTATTCCACGCCTGGGTGGCCGTGTTGTAGAAGGAGATTTCACCCATGTTTGTTTTGAAAGTGGGTTGTACCAGATCATTGTTCTTGCTCTCTGTAGTATTTTGGCTGTGGGTGTCACCTGTGTGGCATTATGTGTGCATGTTTATGGCTGGTGCGTATATACACATCACAGTATGTAGGCTATCTAAATGTATCATGCAGTGTACTTTTGTGATTTCAGTGTATGTAGGCTGGGTGTGTGTGTGTTTTTGCATCTATATTTGTGTACACAATACACATTCATTTCACTATGCTCGTTCACAGGGTGTGCCTATGCAATCGCAATCACATGCACACACGCATGCACGCACGCACGCACGCACGCACGCACGCACGCACGCACACACACACACACACACACACACACACACACACACACACACACACACACACACACACACACACACACACACACACACACACCCTGCCGCCTAATGCCGTCTGTTTATGTATTTAGCTGAGATTATTTACACAATGATAACACAGAGGCATGTGGTGATAAAACAGCATTATCAAACGGAGGCTTATAAAAGCATCTCCCTTCCAACAGCAAACACGAGATGAGGAAAACAGAAAGTGACACGCTGAGACAGCGTTATAAACCAAAACAAAACAGGTGGTGAAACTATTTGATGCATGTGTGTCCCGACACAGTTAAGACATGTGGACTTTGACATGCATGCACCCGTCCTGGAATACAATCTCACCTGTCTCTCACTTTCACTCTCTCTTTTGCCTGTCAAAAGTTGTCCGTCTTCATAAAGACAGAAATAGAAAGGCCAAATTAGGGCTGCCGGCTATGCTGACACACTCAAACTTAACCTTTTCTTAAATGTTTGTTTGTGGCTTTCGCCTTTATGTTTTATATTTTTTATAGAGGGATAGACAGTAAGTATAGGCTGACAGGAAATGGGGAGAGAGATGGGGGGTGACATGCAGTAAAGGCCGTCGGGATCAGGAGTCGAACCCGCGGCACACTGCCAGACTGGACTACCAGCCAGGGTGCCTGGACCGCTGAGCCACGGCCCAGGCCCTAGCCGTAGTTTTCAGTACGACATTAAATAGCTGATATAGAAACTCACAAACTCAGCTTCGCCCCAAAATCGCGGTGCAAGGGTTAATGTGGTTAATCATCTTAAAAATGTGTCCACTTGTCTTTTCTTACTTCCCATGGCAACAACTGTTGTCTCCTGCTTTGAGCTGTCTGTCTGCAAAGGAACGCCACCTTTAGTGTGACACTATTCTAGTTAATTGCTTCCTGTTTTAACCGTGGAGTTCATCAGGGTCCGAGGTCAGGGTCAAACTCAGGGGAAGTTGTCACACCTGGTCTTTAGATCATTCCCCTCACGGACGCTGGACTTAGAACAATGTGCCGTTTCACTTTTCTCACGTTGCTGCTTTGGACTTGGAGCAAACACCCTTTCCACTGGTTTGTTTTTTCAGGACTGCTTTGTAATGTAGGTAAATTTAAAATTAAAAAATGTTTCACCCGTGGGGCTTGTTGTCCTACAATCAAATCCTCAGTGTTAATTTAACTAAGAGTGTAAATTGGAAACGGAACACTCTCAAAGTGTGTTCGCACAGGAAACGAAGATTTCCTCTGTAATCGCACCACTTTCATGTGGTGCGATTACACACAGGCAGGCAGGCAGGCAGGCAGGCAGGCAGGCAGGCAGGCAGGCAGGCAGGCAGGCAGGCGGGCAGGCGGGCAGGCGGGCAGGCAGGCAGGCGGGCGGGCGGGCGGGCGGGCAAGCGGGCAGGCAGGCAGGCAGGCAGGCACACAGCTGTGCGTATTTGACAGCTTCATTGAAAATGATATATACAATTAAGTCAAGAAATAGAATATACGATTTAGTTGCTCAATCTTGATACATTTCACGTATAAACAAACAACTGCTGGGTTAAAACTGCAGTGTTACAGTATTTGGTACCGTTTCCATTTCCATAGTATGTGTAGTGTACATTATACTGATTGACAGCATTCGAGTCACTTGCATAAATAGGCAAATAGGAAAATGAACTTGAACAAAATGTGACCCAGCAACCACAATCATGCAAATGAAGCAAGTAGGAAAATATCTTCCCCTCTGGTGTGAACACAGAGGGGACCACCAGACACCCCAGGCTAACCTGTCCTACAGTATGGGTAAATTAACCATCATGATTTGGCAGACTGTAAGGTTGGTTGACATACGTTTTACTTGATATTTTTGCCATTTAGCTGACACTCTCATTCAGAGTGGTTTTCATCTGCAGAATGAGCTTAATCCATTTACGACCAGATTCTACAAAATGTCTTTCAAATCCTGACAGTTTTCTGTCACTTTAGGCTCTTAGCTAACTGGCTTATCCAGAGCAACTTGGAATGCAGGACTCTGTGGCTCACTCTGTGTAAACTTGGACAGGAGATAATCGCCAATAGAGCAGTGGGTTTTTTCAACCCTTTTCAAGGCCCATTGTTTATTGAGCATTTGAGCCACGGACCCCCATTTGATGACATTTATAGCCTCTCAGACCCAAAACTAAAGAATAATTTGTTGGCGTTGGATAGATTTTGTCCACAATTCCATGCTGTATTGATGTTGGTACCATACACTGATAGGACAGATATCAGGCAAACAAAATAACAATTCTTCTACATTCTCTAATTGTGTAGACTTCTTGTAAATTAAATAATGCAGATGTTTAACAATCATTTTACACTCGTCTCTGATTACATTTTATGCTCTCATCTCAGCCCACGGACACGTTACCGCGCGCTGACCCCGTCGGACGTAGCTCAGTTGAGATTAACATGCAACTCTGATGACATTGCATCCACCTAATGACAGTGTTTCATTACAGCAAAGGAAAAGACAAACACCCTGCATCTCATTTTAAAAACTGCCATCAGTCAAGACTAAACTAACGGCCTTTTGCTGGCGGCTCCATTTCATTCATACCATGGTCAGACCATGGTCCCGTCCCCTCCCCTCCCCTCTCCCCGCCCCTGCCACCGGCCTTTCCCAGTTACAGTGATCAGATCGGTTAAGTACATGCTAGTGTAATTTAGGTCTCTCCCTTGATTAGATTTGTGGCAGCTCTTAACAAAGCCCGCTCGAACTTAATCCAATGAGAGCCATTGTGGCCAAAGCCGCAACGGGGCTTTCGCTCCTGGTTAGCTTCAAACTGCAGGCTAGCTGCAAGGGGCAATTACCCACAACGCTCTAATGAAGTGGCTTCTCCGTGGGCAGGGGGGGGGGGGGGGGGGGGGACAATAGATACAGTGCTTCACAGCGTGAGACCACAAGTGATCACTTTTATGATATGATCATGGTCAAATAATTGCTTAATAAGCAAGATTATTGTATGCCCTCGCTGTACTGGCCTGGCCGTTCCTTTGTACTATTGGTGCGAGGTGTCAGATCATGTGTGTCAGCAAGTGTGTGAATTCTCACTGATATAAAATTATGTCTATTTATGATCTAGTTTCACAGCCAAACCTTTCACAAACTAAATGGTTCTCAGACAAGTACAGGAAAAGCCTACATTGTAAAATCCAGAGTGGTCAATTTGTACACACTTTACTTATGAGTTAATAAATTAGCTATTTTCAAATTTTTCAAATGGTCTCCTATGGAGGTCCCGCCCTGCATAAGCACAAAATCCTTTCAAATGGGGATCCGCGGCCTAATTTGGGGGTCCTTGACATGTAAATGTTTGAGAACCACATACTGGCCTCCATGTAGCTACAGTATGTCCTCATGATGACACATGGAGAGTGAAAATGCCCTGCTGCTGACCTGTGGCTGTATGTCACCATGCAGCTCAATCCCCTGATCTTCTGCTGTTGTTCCGTGTGAAAGACAATTAGTCTTGTGCTAGAACTCTGTGTGCTTGTGCGTGTGTAGTGTGTGCTGTCTCCTACAATCAAATCAAAAAGACAAATCTCCACTTTGTGTTTGCCTCTGTATATTTTCTCTCCTATCCCGGTTAAGCCCGGGATAGGATAGGAGACAATAATACTAAGACAATAATAGTTTTCTGTCTAAGCTGTAGGTAATCCATAAGTGTTCCATAGTTCACTGGAAACCAGAGGAGTGAGCAGGTGACATGTTGTGAACCAAACCGAGTTGGACACAATGGTGTGGAGACAGAGATTTAACCATATTAATGCCAGGAAAGTGGGATTCCGTTCTATTCTCCACCCCCCGCCTGTGCCAGAACGTAAAAATCTGTCTTTCTTTAATGTCATTTAATCCGGTAATTATATCATTTAATCCGTGTTTTTTTGGGGGGGGGGTTTCACATGGTAGTCACCCAGACAGCTGTCTGTCCATAAATGAATGGAGTCATCTCTACTTGCAAGTTGTAATACACGCTATAGAGTGAAGAATTGGTAATGACCGTTGGAATTGTCTCCTGCTTTCACACAAATAATACAGCATGTATTGTGATTTGTGATGCTCGAAAGCAACCAGTATGCTCTGTGCAAAGTACATACAATTATAACACTTTACTTTTGACATCCATAAACAGTAGTGAATGTGAAACCAGCAGGAGTGTGTGTGTGTGTGTGTGTGTGTGTGTGTGTGTGTGTGTGTGTGTGTGTGTGTGTGTGTGTGTGTGTGTGTGTGTGTGTGTGTGTGTGTGTGTGTGTGTGTGTGTGTGTGTGTGTGTGTGTGTGTGTGTGTGTGTGTGTGTGTGTGTGCGTGTGCGTGTGCGTGTGTGTAGCCCCGAGGTGCCTGGCTCCATGCCAAAGCCTGGATCACACACACAAAATGATTGTGGTGCCAAACCGTGCCATAGCCTATACCCAATTTGTACCTTACTCAACGATAGATACGCGTCGAGATTTTAATCTTAAAACAACATCAAGAAACACTGATATGATGCGATAACAAGGCGTAATAATACCACATGCTGAGTTTTACATGTTGATCCTTTTAGTAAAAGCAGTAGCGGGATATTACCATCCTGCGTACGGTCCTGTTACATGTTTGATTGATTGATTGAAGTATTTATTAACAGTATGCAGAATGGGTACATTTCAAACAAAGTCATTGTAAGGAGGTAAAAAGCGGAAAACAGTTAGGGGTAAAGGGGGTGGTGGGGGGAACTCAGACTTTATTGTTGGAGGCCAGTTTCGAATGGCAGCCGAGTGTGGAGTATAAAGTACAAGTATTGGAAATTGGAAATTACTCAAGTAAGTACATATACCTCAAAAGTATACTTAAGTACAGTAGAACTTCTTAACGGTAGTTTGTCATCTGGATGCCGTTAAATTAATTATTGCACATAACCGTCTGAGGTTCCCATCACAACTATGCATGTCCCCGCATGCATGCTGTACTTTCATACATGGACAACGGGCGGCCCGGGGGCCCCCGGGGGCCACATGCAATATTAGTATTACAATGTTATTGTCATTTTTCATGTCCCACACACACACACACACACACACACACACACACACACTATATATATATATATATATATATATATATATATATATATATATATATATATATATATATATAGTGAGTGTGGAACCATAGTGGAACCAACCTCTGGAGTGAGTGGAACTATAGTGGTCCTCTGGAGTGAGTGGAACTATAGTGGCCCTCTGGAGTGAGTGTGGAACCATAGTGGTCCTCTGGAGTGAGTGGAACTATATAGTAGCCCTCTGGAGTGAGTGGAACTATATAGTGGCCCTCTGGAGTGAGTGGAACTATAGTGGCCCTCTGGAGTGAGTGGAACTATAGTGGCCCTCTGGAGTGAGTGGAACTATATAGTAGCCCTCTGGAGTGAGTGGAACTATAGTGGTCCTCTGGAGTGAGTGGAACTATATAGTAGCCCTCTGGAGTGAGTGGAACTATAGTGGCCCTCTGGAGTGAGTGGAACTATAGTGGCCCTCTGGAGTGAGTGGAACTATAGTGGCCCTCTGGAGTGAGTGTGGAACTATAGTGGCCCTCTGGAGTGAGTGTGGAACTATAGTGGCCCTCTGGAGTGAGTGTGGAACCATAGTGGTCCTCTGGAGTGAGTGTGGAACCATAGTGGTCCTCTGGAGTGAGTGGAACTATTGTGGCCCTCTCCATCGTCAAAGTTTCCCACCCCTGGTGTACAGTAAGTCTCAGGGCTGTGGTATAATATATGGCTGGAAGGGAGCAAACCATGGCTTTTAATAAATCAGCCGTATCTAATGAAGTGCTTAATGGTGATTTACAATCTCCCAGCTCAGCCTCACTGCCACACTGACAGACATGGCCAATGAGAGAGAGAGAGAGAGAGAGAGAGAGAGAGAGAGAGAGAGAGAGAGAGAGAGAGAGAGAGAGAGAGAGAGAGAGAGAGAGAGAGAGAGAGAGAGAGAGAGAGAGAGAGAGAGGTGTAATCGAGACAAATGGAGAGATGCATTGAAAATAAGTGAAAGGGGAAACACTGATAAAGGAGAAAAAAAAGGACACTAAAGATCAGTTGAAAGAGAGAGAGGAACAGATTAAGGTGGAGAGATAGGAACAGATAAAGAGATAGAGAGAGAGAGAGAGAGAGAGAGAGAGAGAGAGAGAATATTTTATACTAAGTGAATGCAATTATGCTGTCAACTTTCAAAGTATATAAATGGAGTATAAATCAACTATCTCTGACAGAAAATGCACAATTAATGCTTTTTATAGTTTCACAAGCAAAGTCCCAACCAGCTCTGGTTACACCTTTATTTTATTCCTATGTTATATTCAATACTTATTTGTACATACATTGTTGTATCTTAATTGCTTTGTTCCATTTTTGCTTTGGCAATGTAAACTAAGTTTCTTTGAAGAGAGAGAGAGAGAGAGAGAGAGAGAGAGAGAGAGAGAGAGAGAGAGAGGACACCATACGACACGACATTTCTAACATAAAACGTTAGGGTACTCAAAATGCCAGCTGGGTTCAGGCAAGTAGACTAGGAGGAAAGAGGGAGAGCATAAGGACAAATGGATAGAGAGAGAATAGTTCCAAGTTCAGGAGTGTTTTCTGGACAAAAAAAAAAAGAAATTCACCGGGGGAAAGAAACACCCTCATTCGAGCAACTGTGACATTCCTTTCCCCCTGTTGGATACCACGAGAGATCAGAGTCTGTGATATGATTATGTTTAATGTGATAGCGCCCAGAACAGCTGGAGAGCAGTCATGGGCACGGTTAGTGTCAAATGGGAGACAAGAGGCTACTTATATGTACCCTGGAGCAGCTCTCTCACTCTCACGCACAGGTGTCGGCCGGAGAAGTGTTGTTTTTGACAGCCAAATTTTGATTTTAGTTTTAAATCATATAGTCTCTTGAATAGTTTTCATTTCGTTTTGGTCACATTTTAGTCACCTGGAATGTTTTAGTGTTTAGCGTAGTTTTAGCCGACTAAATCTACTATCTACAGTTGATTTAGTCGACTAAAATGTATTTTGGCGGGCGTTGATGCCGTCCTAATGGCTGATTTTACACTTGCTGAAAATAGCAGCTCTACAAGTTCACAACGTGTTGCACGCGTTGTGAGCTTGTAGATCGGCTATTTTCAACATGCAACCAAGTGTAAAACGACTTATACTATGGATCTCTTGTCCACTAGTACCTTCCTAACATTTTAGTCTAGTTTTTATTTGAAAATTGTCAATATATTTTATCTTAGTTTTAGTCATCATGACTTAGTTTAAATTTAGTTTCCATTTAGTTTTCGTCTGTGAAAAAAGTAATAGTCGACGAACATTTTTCGTCATAGTATTTGTCGACGAAATCAACACTGCGTGTGACTGTGACGTCAACACACATTTATTTTCCCCCTTTTTTTCGTCTAATATTTGCCCTGATTTAGGCGTCTTAGTTTCAAACAAAGGGGGTTATGAGTGGCTTAGATTAACAGCCTGTGTGAGTTGAAGCGAGGTCTTGTGCTGCATTCAATTCATGTATGTTCGCCTTGTGCTTTGGTTAGAAGGACAATGGACACCTTGTATGCCTAAAGGCCACTATTGGCTTCCTATAGTCCGCGCACACACATACACACACCTCTGAACTCAGCCAGGTCTGGCTGTGTGTATGTGTGTGGATAGGTTTATTGTTCATGAACCCTCTAGTCCTATTCTGTGTGTGTGCGTGCGTCCGTGCTGTACGTGTGTACTGTATGTGCGTGCGTGTGTGTGTGTGTGTGTGTGTGTGTGTGTGTGTGTTGGCCACAGTTTTACATGTGTATACATGTATCCAGAGTATATAGTCATACACCGCAAGTGTTAATTTAACTGTGAGTGCAAAGCGACGTCCGACATGGCGGGTGGAGTATTTCCAGGCGGGAGAAGGGTGGG
Source organism: Protomyctophum bolini (assembly GCF_963924005.1). Classification (NCBI taxonomy): domain Eukaryota; kingdom Metazoa; phylum Chordata; class Actinopteri; order Myctophiformes; family Myctophidae; genus Protomyctophum; species Protomyctophum bolini. The sequence goes on from NC_137865.1 coordinate 34,807,599, forward strand.
GTATTTCCAAGGTGGCGAAGTGATGAGGTGGCTAGGATTTCAACAGTGGTCCCCAGCTAAATGGTGGAGAGTTCGTAACCAAATGGACCCTTAGTAGATCTTTAATTAGAGATGTAGAAGAATTGTTGTTTTGATCAATGTTTGCCTGTCATCTCTCCTAATAGTACAAACATCAATACAGCATGGAATTGTGTATAAAATCTTATCAAACGACAACAAAATATTCGTTAGTTTTGGGTCTGAGAGGCTAAATCTCATCAAATGGTGGTCCGTGGCGCAAACGCCCAATATATAATGGACCTCGTCACCTCGATATGAAAAGGGTTGAAAACCACTGGCTTACACTGGCTTATCAGTGGACGTGTTGCAGGTGGATTCAGCCACGATCAATCAAAGGCTCACTTGTCTTTACATTTAAGAGCAGTGTGCTGCACACTCAGGGCAGTGGTGTTAATGTTCACAGTGTCATGGGACCATCATTCATCCCACAATCAAACTAATGTCCTTCTGCGGGAGAAGTCGTGTCCTCAATAACACATGTACTACACCTATATTGAGAGAGGACAGTGTAGCCTGTTTCGTAATTGCTTTATTGAATGTAGGTGATTTATATTTTGTCTGTCTTAAAAAAACAAAGGGACGCTACAATGTAATGATGATACAAGCACATGTGTCTGTATAGTGTAAATCGATGTGCCCAAATAAATAAACATAAAAATAAAAGAGAGAGAGAGGACAGTGTTATTTTTACTCACTCGACCAGATTGTCTTGGGTTTGGTCTGGGACTAGAGTTCAAGTGATTTGTTCACCAGTCTAACACACTGAATTGCGTCTATACAATCACAGCTCTGTGCTGAGATGACGTGTCATGGAAAAAAAATGAAAAATGAAAGATGCTTGTCTGAGATACCAACAACTGTTTCAAATCACTGAACCTGTTTTCCCATAGCCGTGGGACAAGCAACATACATGCACTCACTCACACTGCATTCATGTATACGCACGCACGCACGCACGCACACTAGACACACAGACAGGGGGACGCTCCACAGAAAGGATTAGTTGTGGATTGTAACAGCTCATCATACCAGGAGACCCTGACGTGCCTAGTGGAACCCTCCGACAACTGCTCCTGGAGTGGAGAATAATATGGGGGTCTCTCTCCATGGCACGATGGCCATGGATGGGGGTCTCCATTGCATGGTGGCCCCCACGGGCCTCTTTCTCTGCTATGTCAGAGCCTCTGCTATGTATGCTGGCCTTCACAGTTTGGCAGACTTAAATGACTGCAGGGGAACTGACTTTTCCAGTCTGTTATTAATGTGTGGGTCTGTGTCAGACAAGTGCACAGGGCAGTGCAATAGCAGAGTGCATTGGATTGGACTATACTGCTGATGCAGTACAACACCCTGAAGCCTAGATTGTCCCTATTCTGGCCTGAAGACATTCAGTGTAGATGGAAAAAAGGAAGGGCCAAGTACAGAACCCTGGCCCCGGTCAATGACAATGACATGTAGGGTTTTACAGTGTGTATGTATGTGTCTTTGGCTATGGTAAGGGATAGGTTTGTTGATTTTTAGAAGCCCAAAACCTCATTATTAAAGTTTATGGAGCCAGTCACAGTCTGCAACACTTTTTGAGTGGTGCAACCACTCCCTTACGGAGATATGTGTGTGGCTGGCTGGCTGGGTCTGAGCACGAAAACAGCATGTTTTTTTTTCACCACCTGATGATTTCGGGTGTGCCAGTACAGTACAGTGACAGTACAGTACAGTACAGTACAGTACAGTACAGTACAGTACAGTAGAGGGTACAGTAGAGGAACCCCCACACGGTAACTCTGTCATTTCTCAACCGTTTCGGACGTGGGGTGGCACGCCAGAACCGGCCCGCCCCCCACTATGTATTTGAATTATGTCAATGGAAGCTGTATTCTGTCGTATAGTGCATAGTGCATACTGTATCATTTAAGTGTATACGTCTAATTTAGTTTGTATAATGTATACTGACACAAACTGACACAGTATCTTTTTAGGAGTTGTTAACAAAGTTGTTATGATGGATCAAATATCATGGAATGAAAGCAATAGTAAGTAACATACACACATACGGTAATGTCAACTTTTTAAGTTCCTACTTTAATGCATGAATTAAGTCAGAGATGGCTGGTGAACATATATGTTGTTCCAGGGGCCCCCAAGAAGCAAACTTATACTCAAGTTTGCTTTTTGGGGGCCCCTGGAACAACATATTTTGAGATGGTCGTCCTTGACATGAAAAAGCACCACTGATAGCAACATACGTTTTTCAGAAAACTGTTAGGATTTCTAAGATATTTTTAGAATTGTCCCTCAGGTCTTAATGGCTTAAAAAACCCTTAATAAAAAACAGATCTGCAAGCTCACAACATGTCTAAGTGTATAGGGCTTACTGTATATGGAGAACCGAGATGACTGGAAGCAATGTTGGAGGGCTCGTCTGAGGGCGACCTAGAGAGAGAGATCTTAAGTGGTTTAGCCTTGCCCATAGGACTAGTAACTGTAGGCTACACAAAGGTGCTTGCATGCCTTGCAAGTGAAAATAATTTACGAATGTTCAAAGGGGTCATGGGACACAAGCAGCACATAGATGTCTTTGTAACCTTTCAGTTCAAGTCACAAAGAGGTCCAGGCAGAGTAGTTCCAGTTCCAGTCATGTGCTATGTTCCAGTTATTGTAAAAGGCTCAATTTATTGTATTTTTGTAGACATATCACTCTATAGTGTATACGCATAGTTTCATTATATAGATATTCCACTGTTAGGTCTTTAGCTTAAATATGATTCTTGATGACCATTTTTATGAATTTACGTATTACTATGTTTTGTTCTTGCATACTGTAAATCACTCTGGATTAAGAGCATCTGCTAAATGCCTACATTGTAAATTGTAGATTGTGTTTTTCCTGTGACCCTGACAGCATCCCCACAACACGATGATGCTTGTCGGCACATTATATGCCGTCAAGGTAGAAGCAAGTCAAAATTTTCTCGCTACGTACGAGTCACTAAAACCCATCTGTACTCATAATAACACATTCATTCACACAGGTCAATAATTCAGATGAAAACATGTTGTTTATCAGCTGTTAGAAGAGAGCATGTGAATAATTGAGCCGCGCTCCGCTGACAGAACTTCGAGTCCTCCGATTGTGTGTTTCTTTGACGGTTGGTTGAACAAAGCTTATTGTGAGAGGAACAGAAACGCAGCTGGGATTACAGCGCGGATATCCAGTGAAACGACCTGTCAGTCCTAATCTGGGATTAGCCAGCTTTTAAACAACTCCCGAGTATACTCTAAAAGCCACCTGTTTGGACCCTCCGGGCACTTGATCTTATACCCTGGAGCTAGTAGTTTGATTTCTTTGTTGTTCTGTATAAAAGATATATCCGTTGTGTTCCGTCATGGGGATATGTACACTGTCTGTAAAAGCATTTGCAATTAATGAGGTTTGGTTTCAGCGAAGTAATCTTTATGAAACTTTTAGAGGTTTTGAGTGAAAAAAAACAACAACAATGTGTCTGTTAATTAATTGAGCATTCCAACTTTCCTTTATTTTACTGTATTTGTGTTTTGTAACCATTGTGTCAATATCTATCTATAAATGCAATGTCTCTACATCTGTACGTATGTGTGTACGGCTGTAATACACACAACTCGAGAACTGTTTGCCCCCCAAATTCGACACACGTGTTCCTATGTCCAGATGGCCCTGCCATGCAGGGTTCATGGAGCTGGCCTGTTCTGAAATCACAACACTCCATATTTGGGCATGCCTGATACACAAACTCCATATATAGGAATAAAGGGACACAGAGAGACACATACAGAAATCTCCATATATGGGCATAAAAGGGACACAGACAGATGGGTGGAACGAGTACTCTGACATGGGTACAGCGAGTATTGCATAGCCGGGTGGGGCATGGATCTCCAACTTCCATCGTTACCGACTTGTTGCACTACAGCTGGGCACCGGTCTAGTATACACCCACCTTGCCTGACATTGAATTTGTCAAATATGAAAGCAGGGAATCATAGCTTCAAATTGACATATTGGTTGTTCAGTTTGACACACCAGTTTTGGAGATATGACTTATAGTGTAATGTCTTGCAGAAAACAGCGAGTTGAGAAAACAGGCTTGAAAGGTTCACTTCTGTGGACTCTAACATTACACCTAGCTACATGTTTAAGCATTTATTTCATATTTATATTTAAATGTTGAACATTCTCCTGAACAGTTAGTCTTGCAGCCATGACTGTCTCTGTATCAAAAAGAGTCACATGTATAATACTGTCTGTCTAGTGAAAGAGGTCAGGGCACACTGTACCTTTATTGGACTTGCACTTGATACATATACTATAGATTACTTATACTGTATTGTGTAATTCACTTTCAGCACATGTAGGGTCCAAAAAGTTTTTGTCCATCTTAAAAGAAGGCATGCATGTCTTTGAATAGACCTTCTATATAAAGCTCATGCACAGCTAAGGCTAGCTGTGGCACAGAGGCCTACATAAGCCGCAGATGAATCTTCATCTCTGTGATTGAGAGTGACGCATGCCCACTGTGGCCTCCAAGTCACTTTAACTCAGCATTGGTTGAATGACAAATGTAGAGGCTGTGTGTGTGTGTGTGTGTGTGTGTGTGTGTGTGTGTGTGTGTGTGTGTGTGTGTGTGTGTGTGTGTGTGTGTGTGTGTGTGTGTGTGTGTGTGTGTGTGTGTGTGTGTGTGTGTGTGTGTGTGTGTGTGTGTGTGTGTGTGTGTGTGTGTGTGTGTGTGTGTGTGTGTGTGCATCCGTGCGTGCATGCTGGTGTGGGGTATTCCACAAACGCGGTACTTAATGATAATTCAAGTGACTTTGAAGGAACAGTCAATATAGACAGTCTGCGATTGTCCTGGATTGCGAGTGCTACTCGTGAGGCCCATAATGACTTATGGGAGCTCACTTTGTCTGGCGCTAGCCTCAGGGCTAATGCAATCACTCTGAAATATGTGTGAACGCAGCTGCTGTTGTGTCACCATGAGCGGCCTTGTTTTCCCTGAGACTTGGATGCTTTTGTTCGCTTATTCACTCAAGCCCCCGAAATAGACTTGGTACAATGATACATCTGTACATTTTTTGCGTGCGTGGGCTTGATGCGTTTTGTTATTAAAGTACAGTAGGCTCTAAGCCTTGGAAAATGTAGTTATGTGTTATTTGAAGCCAAGTGAAAATGTGGGATGTTCCTTATATGCATGGGAGACTCTATGTATGTCACTCTGGAGAAGATTTTTTTTTATGCACTGTACATCTGTGTATTTGGTTGAGATTGAGTCATATATCATTACTTTAAGGGTTTGTTGATTATGTAGAATCATTTTCATTTTTTTTCTCCTTTTGCTCTCAGAATAGAAATAACGAGTTGCTTCTTTAGACATAGAGTGAAATATTGACACATCTTATAAAGCAGAAGCAAATCTGATGCCAAAGTGTGCATACTGTTCTTACATTCAAACAACTTAAAATGTCATGACATTAATTTTCATTTTCTGTGGTCTGGGGTTTTCTCTGTTCTGAAGCCTTTTGAGCTGCAATGAAAACAGGCAAAATCCCTCAACAGTGACATCTGCTGGCAAATTCGTATGTCATAAATGGAATTTGTGGACTCTTACCTCACAGTACACAGGCAAATCAGAGCACTTGTTTGAGCCAGAAAACCTGAATGTTAAAAGTTCTGTTTTTTGGGGTGCAGTTGAGCTCAGAAAACATTAAAAAAAGAAAAAAGAAAAAAAAAGACGATTCTCCTGCACCAGCCAGCAAAACTACTGTTATACAACATCGGTGAATGCGTGGCAGCAATAATAGCTTCATCTCTATACATCCTTGCGGCATAAGGGGATTTTTCCCCCTGTATGTCACTGTGCTATGTGGGCTTAAACTTGTGTAACAAGCTTATTTACATCATCCCAGTGGCATTGTGTTGACCTCGGAGAGGTCGGAGGGGACAGGTGTGGTGATAAGGGAACAGGACAGGTGGCGGTTCACTGTCCATTGAGCCCCAACAGATAAACAGCATTAGTTCTCCGTGGCCTAATGGCCACCACAGTATGTGTGTTAAGCTGATGCACGGGGAGGTCAGAGGAGGTGAGGGGAAAGACAGGTGAGATTATGGTGAAGGAAGAATATACCATTGGATCTACTATCTATAGCTGGGGTGGGAAACTTTGACCACTTTTGATCTATCATCGTACATCATCATGCATCATTACAATTATTACACCGCTACTTAATTAATACATTAATAAATGGACCCAAAGTGTTTCCTTGCTTACGGTAATGAAAGTGTTGCACTGGCTGTCCTTGTAGCGCAACGCGGTCACCTCAGAAGTCAAGTTAGCGTTGATCCAATAGAATCAATGTTCGGTTATACTGCATTGTCTATTTTTCTCATGTCTAACATTCTCGAGAGCAACGTTTAGATGTAAATGACATCATGTGTTTGTTTACATGGCTGCCATGTGGGATACGGCATCACATCCATGCAGCGCAGCAGTGTTGATTTCGTTGAATATTTATTATGACGAAAAGTGTTCGTCGACTACCTTTTTTCACTGATGAAAACTAAATGGAAACTAAATAAAAACTAAGCTATGATGACTAAAACTATGACTAAATATATTGACAATTTTGTCAACAAAAAAACTAGACAAAAATGTTAGGAAGGGACTATGGACAAGAGATCCAGTATAAGTAAAAGACGTCATTTTACACATTTGTAATCGAGGATCATATAGTTTAGAGAAATGAGCCACAAATCAAGCTCGTTTTGACCCAAAAAGAAGAATCTGCGTCCCCGAAGACAGCATAACCTAGCAGAATTTTCATTTCCGTTTATTTTATTTTATCGCACCCGAACCGGAGTGTTATGAGCTTGTACAGGACACAGTTGTGAACCGTAATCAATTGATATTAAAACAGACGTCAAAAGGCTAATTAGTGCAGAGGGTGTTTGGACCAGGAGGCATCAAAAGGCGCAAATGGCGCCCAATGTATTTTATAAATACCGGTTTTGACAATGTTAACTTTTGCCCGATAGTTACTTGATATTCAAGCGACCGGCCAGTGTCTACGGTACAGTGAAGACCTCTCTTAGCGACCGGCCAGTGTCTACGGTACAGTGAAGACCTCTCTTAGGCCAAATCCTGGCTGCTACCGCGGGCGGGTGTTGGCGGACAAACAGCCCCTTTGAGCACACCGAATGTTGACTTTGGTCTTCAATGGTTTTCTTCAGTGGTTTACTCTGTAGCCCGGGCAGTGAAGTAGATAGATGGTATATGTGTGTGTGTGTGTGTGTGTGTGTGTGTGTGTGTGTGTGTGTGTGTGTGTGTGTGTGTGTGTGTGTGTGTGTGTGTGTGTGTGTGTGTGTGTGCGCTGTATTTGTGCTCGCAAGGGGTGTGTTCCCATGCCAGGAAAAATAACAAGCACAAGGGGTGGGTGTTGGTCAACAAGGTCAACAGCTCCTGATTTTTTTTTCTTTTTTTTTCTGGGGGTCTGCGTTTTTTACCCTCAGCCTCACCTGAGGTGTAGAGAGAGAGAGAGAGAGAGAGAGAGAGAGAGAGAGAGAGAGCGCCAACAGAGAGACCACTGCATAGTGGTGTATGTTTACACCCAACCGTACAAACGATACATTCATCAGGGGGCTTTGAGTGGTCCCTTATTGGCCTTGATTGAGAATTTCCAGTATGTAACCTTCCGTTTGCTCCTGCTGTCCACCCAACCAATAAGATGATGCATATAGTCTAGCCGTGGCCGTGGCACAGAGGCCTAGTACAGGTATGTATGAATATAAGTTGAAGCGAAACTTCTACTGAACTGAGCGTCATTAATATAGTACAGTTGTTGTTTTGTTTTGTTATGTTGTGTATTTGTCATACAATCACGAACATGAAGGAGGAGAGGTCACACAACTCGTATAGTCACAATGCAAATACTTTATTTGAAAAGACCAACGTTTTGACCAAAAAAATGCCTTCTTCGGGACAATCAAACATTTTAAGCAACCGAATCACACTGCACGCAGACACTGTTCAATTCATTTTACATAACAATTAAGAGCCCCGTATTTCGTTGGAGGTTATTACCAATATTGATTACCGGTATACAATATGCAAAAACATAGACACTGGCTGGTAATTCTTCAGAGCACATCTCACTTACATTAACACTATACAATAATCATTTTTATGAGAATGAATCTGTATTTATATATTGTACAATGACATTGAAGTGATCTATTCTAGACTGAAAGCCACAACTTGGACCAGATTCTGCTGTTCCATGAACTGTGACACATGGCTCTCCTTACCAAAGGTGTACATAAAGAAATACCTGTCATTACAATGTGAATCCTCTCCAGGTTGTTCAGTAGTGTAGAGCAGTGGTTGTCAACCCTTTTTCATATCAAGGTCCATTATTTATTGGGCATTTGATCAAATTTATAGCCTCTCACACCCAAAACGAAAGAATATTTGGTTGCCGTTGGATAAGATTTTGTCCACAATTCCATGCTGTGTTGATGTTTCGGGGGTTAGGAGAGATAACAGGCAAATGTTGATCAAAATAACAATTCTTCTATACATTCTCTAATTGTGTAGACTTCTTGTAAGTAATACAAATATCTATAAGGGTCCATTTGGTTACCAACTCTCCATCATTTAGCTGGGGACCACCCATGGAACCCCTCAAGGCCCACTGGTGGTCCCCAGACCACTGGGTGAAAACCACTGGTGTAGAGCATTGTGTCATACTGAAAGGAAAGGCTTGCTGTTTACCTGAAGGGAATCATGAAAGGGTTTGGCTGTGAGGTGTTTGATTGATGCACACGGTGTTTGTTTTGCCGACGCACTGCATGGCACACAAAAATCCGCCTTCTTCTTCTTAAGCGCGCTCATTGTTTCCTTGAAGTCACACACAGGTCAGAGAATCCATGTTTGCAGTTAGTCAGTCAAAGGCTGTGCTGTGGCTTTGAAACTGGGCAGCTACTCGTGGTGGCAGGCTGACGTGGAGGAGATGCACGATAGTCAGGGTTCGATTTTTTTAATAAACAGAGCAGGGGTGGGGGGGGGCCCTCTATACTGTATTGTGCTACTTTGTCCGACAAATACAGAAAATAGACTACGATTGTCTATAGTCGACTATTTGTCGACTATGTTTTGTTATTCTAACTAATAAAATATCATTTTCGTGGCACACATCATGTCACCCTGGACATAATTTGGCCAATTGGGGAACCCTGCAATAGAGAATCATTCCATTTGGGCTGTGGGGGTGCTTGATGTCTGATTTAACATATAGGCTACTTGCTTGGTTTCTCCCGATAAATCATGATATATAACCTATTTAAAAAGGCCAATCTATTGATATTAAGAGTTAAAGATCTATAAGGGTCCATTTGGTTAGCCTGGGGACCACTGCTCTAGAGCAGGGGTGTCCAAAGTGCGGCCCCGCTCAAGGGCTGGGATGAATTCCATACGGCCCGCAGCTTCATACCTCAATAGTGTCGCAGTCCCGCCCCCTTTCATGACGACGCCAATAATTCCCAATGCATTTTTGCTCATAGACATTTCAAAAAGTATTTATTTAAAGACCTTTTAAGCGTCGTACGAAGCCAACTCGAGTCGTGACAAATCATGACAACAAACACAATATTTTGGACCAAAAAAATTATTACAAAGAAGAAAAACTACAAAAAAAAGTGTTGTAACCTGCCGTTTCTAATTTCAGTTTTTCAGTTTCTAGTTTCACTTTGTTTGGCCCAAAACATTGTGTTTATTGTCATGATTTGTCACGACAAGAGTTGGCTTTGTCCGCGGCGTAAACGTCTTTAAATAAATACTTTCTGAGGAAAATTAACAGGGATTTCTTTTCCGGCCGGACTGTGACGCTAGTCTATTGTATTATGAACGGCCCCGCCCAACAGTATGGGACATTTTTACATTCAAGTTTTTTAACCTGGGCATTTCCCAGAATATAATTTGTCAGTGTTCCTTGTTCCTTCTTCCTTGTATTATTATTTTTACGCTGCTCGTCTGGTAACATTTGGTAATGTGACATATGGCTGAGAGACTGAGTTACACTTTTTGTTACACCTGACAAAAGTCCATTGATATGAAATATTGATGATGATAGTTAAATACAATCGTTTAAATGCGATGCACATGTATTTGACTTTGTTATAGACTAGTCCGACGCTACATTATGACTTTGTTATAGACTAGTCCGACGCTACATTATGACTTTGTTATAGACTAGTCCGACGCTACATTATGTCAGGAGATATAGTTGGTTGGCCCTTGGGTGTTTTAATATTTTCTAATATGGCCCCCTTTGAAAAAAGTTTGGACACCCCTGCTCTAGAGGGATCTTTTAAAGATATTTGTGCCATCCCCCAGACCCTATGATCCAGACAGGATAGTGCAGAGCGACTGGAACGCGAGGGCAGAATGCATGCCATGACGTGCAATACAGCTGCATGGAGTTGGGCTGGTGACATTTTAGATTAGATTAGATCAGAATGTATTGACCCCGCAGGGGCAAATCTAGTTGCAACAACAGCCAAGATACATAAAGGTGGACACATAACGGTGCATAATGAGGAACATAAAGGAGCTGATTATCAAAGTGCAATCAGTATACAGTCAATGCATCTAATCAGTGCTTGTTTACAAAGTCATGTCTTGTGCAAAATTGCCGTAACCACAGGACCTATCAGTACATGCTGTGTTAAGTGTGAGGCAGTGCTCATGTGAGATTAGGATTCTGTTGCTTTATATTGTGGATGTGCGGTCAACGCGCTAACCAGTTAACTGTTGTTGATCCTCCATCTGCATCTTTCATGTTTTATCTTCAAGATGTTACAGATTGTGACAATTTGATGGTCAAAGGTGAAGATGTTTCTATTTTGGGTGAAAAGATGTTGGGGTTTGCTGTGTCCTGTTGTGTGTGTGTGTGTGTGTGTGTGTGTGTGTGTGTGTGTGTGTGTGTGTGTGTGTGTGTGTGTGTGTGTGTGTGTGTGTGTGTGTGTGTGTGTGTGTGTGTGTGTGTGTGTGTGTGTGTGTGTGTGTGTGTGTGTGTGTGTGTGCATGCATATATATGTGCATGTGTGTGTGTGCGTGCGTTGGGGAGGATGGTCGGGGAGAGAATCTGTGAGACAAAACAGGGCCGTGTGTGTTCACATTCCTCATGTCTGACCACTGACAGTGCCCTCTGTTCACGCAGTGGTCAGCCATGATCTAATGAGCTTCCAGACAGACGGGACCCGAGAGAGAGAGAGAGAGAGAGAGAGAGAGAGAGAGAGAGAGAGAGAGAGAGAGAGAGAGAGAGAGAGAGAGAGAGAGAGAGAGAGAGAGAGAGAGAGAGAGAGAGAGAGAGAGAGAGAGAGAGAGGAGAGAGAGAGAGAGAGAGAGAGAGAGAGAGAGAGAGACGGTTGTTCTCACTGACGGTCCTTTCTCTGCTGGTCTATTGTTGCAGGGGAAACTCCGATCCAGATCCAGCTTTCTTTTTTTATTTACATTTTCATCCTGTATATTTGTAACCCATTATTTCACCCAGTGTCAATTATCTAATGTAATCCTGGGCTCTATACGCCCTCTGCCAACCTGGGGAGAGCAGCGGACTGAGTCCAAGCCGCTTCTTTTCACCTGACAGGCAGGGGAGTTTCGCCAGTTGGACGTAGCACGTGGAAGGAACACGTTATTCCAACCAGTTCCTTTGCTCTCCATCAGGCGCCCCGGCTGACCAGGGGGAGGCAGTATAGAGACCAGCATTACTGTTTTCTGTGAGGCTACCTACCCTAGGGGACATGGGGAGAACATGCAAACTCCACACAGAAAGGCCCTTTCACAGATCCAGCTTTCTAATATAGCTCAACTCACTTTCCTTGTTTTTCCTCTTTCCCCCTGGTTCCCTCACTGATAGGGAACATAGAATTGAGAGACTTGTTCTCATACATACGTGATCAATTTCCTTTATGGGTACTCTGTTATTGTGGGGTCTATTCCAACAGCCTGATTTATACTACTAGCTTGCATACTGTGTCGTGTGCAGCTGATCTACAAGCCCCCCATGTCGCATCTCAACATGACTTTGTTGAGCATAGTTTCACTTATTTTTGCAGTTGTGTGACTCGCAAGCAAGGATATCCCACTTTCCCCTCCCTCATCCAGCTGCAGTGTGTATTTTGACAGAATGTTTTGATTTTAGTTTTAGTCGTAGTCTTGAATATTTTTAATTTAGTTTTAGTCACATTTTAGTCACCTGGAATGTTTTACTCTTAGTCAAGTTTTAGTCGACTATATGATAAGATTTTTTGGCTACTAAATCTACAGTTGATGGCCTTGATGCCTTGATGCCATCGTAATGACTGATTTTACACCTGCTGAAATTTGCTTGTATCGGCTATTTTCAACATGCAATCAAGTGTAAAATGATGACTGGATCTCTTGTCCACTAGTCCCTTCCTATCATTTTAGTCTAGTTTGTATTTGTTGACAAAATTATCAATATATTTAGTCTTAGTTTTAGTCATCGTAGCATAGTTTTCATTTAGTTTTCGTCAGTGCAAAAGGTAGTTGAACATTTTGTTGTGTGTTCTTAAAATGTGTGATAACTCAGGTGCAGAGGCATACAAAATAATCCAATTTAGAACGAAGAACTTTAATTACAAAATCCTAAAAGATCAAAGTTTGACCAAAAACACAAAAACTAAAATCAAAAACTCAAAAGGCCTTTAAATGGTGAGAAATCCAACACAAAATTCTAAAGTCAAAAATCACAAAGGGCAAAGTCCAAAATACACTACTAGAATGGCAAGAGGGAACAAGAGCACAAACACAAGGTTCACACACAAAGACTATAAGGCAAGCACTGAACTGAGTAACAGGCAGTGTTTAGAATAGATAGACAGGCAAACAACAGGGCAATCAAGGATAAGGCACTGCAGGTGAGGTGGGAAACAAGGAGGCGGGCAAAAGCAATACACACAAATTGAGAACAGGAAAAGTCCAGAATGCCTATCAAATCCCTGAACCCTGACAGTATACGGTAGTATTAGTGTATTAGTCGACGGAATCAACACTGTCCAGCTGATTTACTTGTTGTGGCTGAGAAAAAAAGCTCTTACGTCTCTCCGTCACCTTTCTCAATCTCTCTCTCTCTCAATCTCTCTCTCTCTCTCTCTCTCTCTCTGTCTCTCTCTCTCCATCAGTCTCTCCCTCTCTGGTATTTCCCACTTCCTCAGTTTCCCTCCAGCTGGGACGTCTGGAGATTTTACACCCAATTGGTCCGGGGGGGGGGGGGCTCCACAAGTGGCAGAAGGGACCTGGAGGTTGTGAATGGTGCTTTGTGTACTGTTTTTCTAAGAGGAGGCCCTCACTCTGTCACACAGGTCCCCCTCTCCTTCCCTCAGCCCACAATGCCTGATTGTTTCTGCCCAGTATAGCCTAGCCAGGTTCCATGCAGCCCCCCCACATCCCCCACCCGATCCCAACAACATTTCCCTGCCAAATTCCGACCCCCGGGTTTTTCGTTTTTTTCGGCCGCTTCACAAAGGGATCCTGAGTTTAGTGTTAGAGAAAGAGAGAGAGAGAGAGAGAGGACTTTGCCAACAGTCTCAGTGGCTTGTGGGTCTTTGAGCATTCAAGTCAAATTGATTAATAACAAATTTATATACGATACCCATCAATGTAATTTTTCACTTTAGGATAGGAATTTAAATGGACATATGTAGGCTACTAATATGTGCCAGCATAGTTAATCCTTAAGCAAGTCTGACATGAGCTTTAGCAGCTATAGGGTATTGTCTAAGTACAGGAGTACAGGAACAAACAGTCAAACACTGTCATTAACCGTGTTGATTGTGACAAAATTTAGATTTTAGTTTTAGTCATAGTCTCTTGAATAGTTTTCATTTAGTTTGAGTCACATTTTCGTCACCTGTTTTAGTGTTAGTCTAGTTTTACTCAACTAAATATAAGATTTTAGTCGACAAAATCTACAGTTGATTTGTTCGGCTAAAATGTATTTTGGTGGGTCTTGATGCCGTCGTAATGACAGATTTTACACTTTAATTTGGTTTCCATTTAGTTTTCGACTTTTCGTCAGCGAAAAAAAGGCAGTCGACGAACATTTTTCATCATAGATTTAGTCAACAAAATCAACACCGAGAAGTAAAGGAAACAAAACACTGTCATTAAGTCAAACAGTGTGTGCACTGTTCAGTTATCAGGCATGCAATCTCAGCCAATATTGCTTATCAAATGTCCTAGACACAAGATCCTCTCAGGGGGAAAGGAGTTCATATTTTTCTAGCTGTCTGAGGCTTGTGGGGGTCCTACATGCATGCCGGTGACCGTTGAGAGAAGTGGTTGTTTCTGCCTGTTATAGGTTAATTACAATTCAAATCAAATCACCCCATTGTATCATATCAAGAATAGAGGGACGTCAGAGAACATTTGTCGGCTACGCGTTTTTCCACCTGACACCAACATTATTTTTTTTCGGCCGGTCACAGTAGCATTATTGTCACATTAACGTTCTCGGAGAGTCTCTCTCCCTGAAGCCAAACAGTCTATTGTTGGCCTCCGAGGGAAACGGTTGTTCCTTCAGCGGTAATCACTCTATTTCTCCCTGATTCTTGCTGAAAGCCTGCCAAGCATCTGCCCATGTTTCACATATTGGATCTCAGACACAATCATGCCATCTCCAGGAAATAGTTTTCTCTCGGTTTTAGGGAGCGAATGCTTATTTTTCCTTTAATGGAAACAAGGTTCATAAGTCTACGTACAGAAATGTAGTCTATGTGAGTATTGCATGTCTGGACTGCGTTGGTGCTCCAACGTTAATTGCTTGATGTTTAGCTATCAAAGCAAATTAAAAAAGAAATCTGCAAATTCTGTGTTAAAATTCCTGATACACACTGATATTCCTGATATTTGATACGTCTATATGTCTGATTTTCTGGTATTTTATGTCTGATATTCCACAATTCTGTGGAAGTGATTTCGCAAAACAGATGTAGGACAGTAGCATCAGGTGTTTGAACGGTACCCTTCCTCACCTGCTTATCAATGGAGCATGCACACATCATATTATATATCTATAAATGCACCACGTCTCTGTGTGTACTGCAGGTTTAATCCACGTAACTCGAGAACTGTTCGCCCAGCTGCACCGACTTCAAATTCGACACATGCTTTCCACACCACCATTGACCACAGGGAGTGCAGTGCCCGGTGTCGAGTCGGTCGGACCCACGGTTGTCCAGAAACGCCACAATTGGCCTCTGCCTAGGCTCTGGACAAGGCCCCTGCCCAGGGTCCATATATAGAGCTGGCCTGTTCTGACATCACAACACTCTATGTGGGCCTGACACAGAACTCCATATATAGGAATAAAATACATTAATCTCCATATATTGGCATAAAAGGGACACAGACAGATGGGTGGAGTGGGTACTCTGACACGGTACAACGGGTATTGCATAGCCGGGTGGGGCATGGAACTCCAACTTCCATCGTTACCAACTCTGTGCTCTACAGCCGGGCACTGGTCTAGTTCCTTTAATACACCAGACATGTGAATGCTATTGATTTCCTGCATGTTGGTGTTTCTCTTTTGGGTTTTGTTGTGCTATACATGTCACAGTAAAGAATTGTAATGGTTGTTGGGTACTGGACACAAGTGTCAGTGAAATTGCATTTTGGGTCAGTTTTCACTTTTCACAATTGCACAAATTGTTATATGTGCGTCATGGTCCGTCCATGTTTTTTTTTTTTCACCTCCTTTCTAAAG
>NC_137865.1:34828471-34834583 GCF_963924005.1 Protomyctophum bolini
AAGTCTCTATGGGACAGACACGGTGAGCTATAAGTCTCTATGGGACAGACACGGTGAGCTATAAGTCTCTATGGGACAGACATGGTGAGCTATAAGTCTCTATGGGACAGACATGGTGAGCTATAAGTCTCTATGGGACAGACATGGTGAGCTATAAGTCTCTATGGGACAGACATGGTGAGCTATAAGTCTCTATGGGACAGACATGGTGAGCTATAAGTCTCTATGGGACAGACATGGTGAGCTATAAGTCTCTATGGGACAGACATGGTGAGCTATAAGTCTCTATGGGACAGACATGGTGAGCTATAAGTCTCTATGGGACAGACATGGTGAGCTATAAGTCTCTATGGGACAGACATGGTGAGCTATAAGTCTCTATGGGACAGACATGGTGAGCTATAAGTCTCTATGGGACAGACATGGTGAGCTATAAGTCTCTATGGGACAGACATGGTGAGCTATAAGTCTCTATGGGACAGACATGGTGAGCTATAAGTCTCTATGGGACAGACATGGTGAGCTATAAGTCTCTATGGGACAGACATGGTGAGCTATAAGTCTCTATGGGACAGACATGGTGAGCTATAAGTCTCTATGGGACAGACATGGTGAGCTATAAGTCTCTATGGGACAGACATGGTGAGCTATAAGTCTCTATGGGACAGACATGGTGAGCTATAAGTCTCTATGGGACAGACATGGTGAGCTATAAGTCTCTATGGGACAGACATGGTGAGCTATAAGTCTCTATGGGACAGACATGGTGAGCTAGTCTCTATGGGACAGACATGGTGAGCTATAAGTCTCTATGGGACAGACATGGTGAGCTATAAGTCTCTATGTGACAGACGTGGTGAGCGTGGCATGGCAGTCATAAAACACTGAATGATGAATTATGTGTGCTGGTCCTGCTGGACTACAGTATGCATGCACAGAGGAGGTTTATGTGGCCGCACGCATATGCAAGTACTACAGTATACAGTGGTTGTACGAATGCATGGCAAGACAGTCGCACACACGCACACGCACACACACACACATGCACGTCCTCCAAGCAAAATGCGCATATATAGTATGCCCTGCACAACACTCACAAAAACGCCATGTGCGTGTGTGCGTGCGTGCGTGCGCTGCAGGCAGTGCTGCAGGCATTGAGGAATCACTGGTCATCCTCCAGAGAGCAACGCCCCATGCACGGTTCTTCTCACCTCCTACTGTGTGCGTGCGTGCGTGCGTGCGTGCGTGCGTGCGTGCGTGCGTGCGTGCGTGTGTGTGCGAGCACATACGATTGTATTATTTGGCTCCAGGTTGTGTTACAGTATAGTATTATTTGGATCCAGGTTGTGTTACAGTATGGGTCCCTAATGGAACGACCATATTTGAGTTTCCTCAGCCTTCTACATCAATAAGGAAATGTTTGGAGAGCATGAGAGCAGTAGTGGAAAGGTTTTCATAGTAATTATCATTGTCCACCAATGCAAACACGTTTAAATAGAAATGCCCTCACCTGTTTACCTGCCATAAAAGATACAGTTTGACAAGAGAGTGTTAATGTCCAGTGATGCGAGCGGACTGGGCGTCGGCCAAGTCTGTCCTATGCCCATATTAGTCCGCCATACAAGATTTCATTATCCAATTAGTGGGCAAAACCATACCAATTGTTTATAGGTTTAAATCAAATCAAATCAAATCAAATCAACCTTTATTTCAATTAAATCTTTATTTCCGACTCAGGGGAATCCATATCACAATAAAAAAAACACACCCGTGTGAAGTGAGGGTCGCTCTTATCATCTTACAACATGGACAAAACAAGAATTAAACTGTTCATTGTTAATGGAATTTAAGTCTAACTCATGTTGCTATTATTAATAGGTGATGTAATGGTGATGTAAAACAAACACGGACAAAACAAACATTAAACTATCTTCATTGTCAATGGCATTTTTAAGGTTTGTTTAACTAAAAACCTTTTGAGGGGCGCAGTAGCGCCCCTCAAAAAGAAAAGAGAAATTAAATAGTTTATCACCATGAAACTTCCCTAGTTTATTACTTGCATGATTACTTACAATGATTTATGGTTTTACAATAAATTAAGTTCTCTGCATTGTACATTTAAATATGCAAATTAGGCATTATATATAGGACAACTTGCCGATCTGCATAACCTTCCATAATCAAAATTGGAAAATTGGATAAAGCCAGAGTCAACCTTCTTATTTCATTTTGTTTACATGTTAGAGTCAAAGGATTTAAACGAGGGAATATTTAATATTTATGTATCACTATAAATTAGAAAATATCCTCTAAAAGTGCATAGCCCCACAATTATTTAACCACTTTCTGGTGTCGCAATGCGTTATGAGCTTGTAGGTCAGCTATTGTTTTTTTTTTGGGCAGTTTTTTTTATAGGGCTGAGTATAGAGAAACAAACACAGAATACCCTGCAGCGTCATAGTGTCACTTTAATGTATATCTGTATATCTCCTAATCTTCATCACCCATCCATCTTCCGTTTAAACACCGAGTGCTGTGTGTGTGGGGGGGGCCTCCTGTCGCCAGAGAGCCGCTTCAAGGGCGTCTTAAGATCTCCCTGTTAGCCAAAGCCCCTTGTCTTTGAAACCTAAGCCTTCTAAAGTTCTCCCAAGATTCTCCTCTCCCCCCCTGCGCTCAGTAAGAGGGAGGAGAAAGCCTCCAGGAATAGCCGCTCCCGCGCGCGGCATGGGAACACCTGTGCCCAAGTGTCTGTTGTGTTGGACAATGTGTTCGCCTCACTGCAAGGGCTTATCTCTCCTTGGTAAATATAGGGCTCCTTGTGTCTCCTAACCACCCCCCCCTCTCAAGACCGAGGAGGGAGGAGGGGGGCCGTGGCAGCAGAGTAAACAAGGATTTACAAAAATAGATATAGAAGGTACAACGTGATAATGGAAAATTCCTTTTTTTTAATGTTTTCGTGAAGCATGCATGTGTAAAGCTGCAATGTATGATTGACATCTCAAAAACAAGACTATAATAGTTTTGGACTTTTCATTATAGTTTTAGTTATAGTTTTTACTTTTTTTGTTTAGTTTTTAGAGTGGGTTTTCTAGTTCTTATTAGTTTATTTTAGATTTTTGTAGCTTTTAGTGTTAGTTTTAGGATAGTTGTAGGATTCAAAAAGGTCAACGTATAAAATAGGCCTATTGTGTAATCAAAACTCAACAAATAAAGATATATGAGGTGTATGACATGGTCATACACCTCATAGAGCAACACTAGAGGACACAATCTGCTGAATTAGTCATCTTTTCGAGATACCTGCCAATAGCAGAGTAAACACTTGAGTAAAGGAGAGCCTGGGAGTAGCCTATACTTGAAAACGCTCGCCTTCCCAAGTTCCCATACAGGTGTGGCCCGTAAGAGAATTAAGCACTTAGCGTCCTTTCAAGCTTAGTTTGCTTCTGAATGTTACTAAACCTGTGTTCTTGACCTTTTAACCCACTTTCAACTTGCCATCTTTATTTTGGGAATGTCATTATAGGCTAAAGATTCCCAAAATTAATGTATATTTAGGCTATACAGTATATGTAAGTAGCAGATCGGAGGGGCTATCGTTCCTCAGAGTACCTCATTAATGAGCCACAGAGGTTTCATCGTGTGTTTAAAGCAACTTGAGCCGCCCGCGAACGCCCGAGCATGCCACGGTTAAAGGCTATAACGATGATCAGGGATAGCTGAATTGGGATTTGAGAGCTCGTGAACACACTCCTACTAGCGGATTCAAATGTGATCGACCCATAATCACCACTATGTTCTGTACCGGTACAGTACAGCACCACTCAGTTCAGACGGGTCTGATTTTTCTTCGCCGGCAGTAATTTCACTTCCGTGTTTCCTAGTGGCCTACTCCGCGGTTAGCCTGGGCAGCATTTATTTTTTCGGGTTTATGATCCGGTCGGGAGCGGATGATATCGCTACATCATGTTGTAGTCATTGTTTGTAGTCATCAGTCAACAGGCAGGAACCATCATCTGGAACTTCCTTTCCCTCAAACCGATTTTTCTTAATAAAAGCTGCAGGCTACGAGAGCTTTAATTGTTATTCTTCCGGTTTCAGGGAAAGGAAGTTCCAGATGATGGTTCCTGCCTGTTGACTACAAAACAATGACTACAACAGGACGTAACAATATCATCCGCTCCAGACCGGTTCACACAGCAATTTTGTAACACAGACCTGCAGGCTTTCCTCCGAGGTGAAACGCCTGATGACGCAAGGTTACTCCGCGGTAGGCAGTATGTAGGAACAGTAGATAGGGAGGAATAAGGGAGTGGGGAAGGAATGGAGGGGAGGACAGAAGAAACGTATAAGAAGTTCTGTGAAGGAGGAAGAGAGAGACATTACAGACCAGACAGTGGCCTTGTGGTTAGAGTGTCCGCCCTGAAACCGGGAGGTCAGGGTTCGATCCTCAGCCAGGTCATACCAAAGTCAGCATCAATGGGTTCCTTGGCCGCATTACTTAATTTACAAGACGTCTACAATTGGAGAATGTAGAAGAATTGTTATTTTGATCAACGTTTGCCAACGTTTTAGGTCTGAGAGGCTAAATGTTATCAAATGGTGGTCAGTGGCTCAAATGCTGCCGAATAAATAATGGACCTTGATATGAAACGGGTTGAAAACCACTGGTCTAATGCAGTGGTTCCCAAAGTTGTGTCCGGGGTCCTTGAAGGAGTTCCAGGCGGTCCCCAAGTGATAGTTTGTATACACTATCAGAGTTAAACTAAATAGATTTTACAATAGTTTATTGTAAAATAGATTTTCTTTTCTTTTTTTTGATTTTTTTTTGCGGCTTACGCCTTTTATTGGTTTTTCGAAGGGACAGACAGTAGGTCGAACCCGCGGCACACTGCGACTGGATTACCAGTCGGGTGCCCAGACGGTTACGCCACCGCCTGGGCCGTAAAGTAGATTATTGGGGGAACCACTGATCTAATGGGGTTTTGTCTTCACGTGTGTTTGCAGGACAATGAAAACAGTAAAATCCCGGCCTCCTACTCCTCATCCTACCGGAATAACTCCACCTCTCCTGCCAAGCCAGAGGACGTGGGCTACCGGGACCGCGGGAACGAGCTGCTGAGCGGCGGCCTAGCAGCCTTCGGAACGCCAGAGCGCCGTAAAGGCAGTCTGGCTGACGTGGTGGACACGCTCAAACAGAAGAAACTGGTGGAACTCACCAAGACAGAGCAAGACGGTACGTACGGTGTGCGCGTGTATGTGTGTGTATGTGTGTGTGCGTCAGCTGTGAAGTACTCAAGGTAGTGTGCATACGTTCTTTCATCAGGAGAAGGGGAATACTCAGTGAGTGCCTGAGTGTGTGCATGTGTGTGTGTGTTTGTACATTTGTGTGTGTGTGTGTGTTTGTGTGTGTGTGTGTGTGTGTGTGTGTGTGTGTGTGTGTGTGTGTGCATGTGTGCGTGCGTGCGTGCATGCGTGCGTGCGTGTGTGTGCGCAAACACACGTTTTCACTTTTCTTCTCCACATCCTCCGCTTAAAGAGCTTTGAAGCTGTTAAATTACAAGTGTCAGAGCCCTCTCTCATCAGAGCTTCACCTCAACCACGGAAAGCCTCACTCTCTCTCTCTCTCTTAGCTCCGCATGCTTCAGATCTCGTCCCCTCATACGGGACATCCTTATACCGGGAGCTTCCCAGCATGCCTCGGCTTGCCCCCCATGCACACCCCCAAAACGCACCCATGTGAAGATCTGAGGTACCCCCCCTCTCTCTCTCTGTAAAGCGCCTTGATGTCTGTCATTTAGAGGTGTATAGCTTTGTTCTATAGATACAGCAGAGTGACTGTGGGAGCGACGCAGCCCCAAGGCGTCTATCTGTGAAACCATATACGCCGTCTTCTTCCCAATGATAGCATTGTGTCTTATCAGCCGGCGCTCTTGAATGTGTGTGTGTGTGTGCGTGCATGCGTGTGCGC
Source organism: Protomyctophum bolini (assembly GCF_963924005.1). Classification (NCBI taxonomy): domain Eukaryota; kingdom Metazoa; phylum Chordata; class Actinopteri; order Myctophiformes; family Myctophidae; genus Protomyctophum; species Protomyctophum bolini. The sequence goes on from NC_137865.1 coordinate 34,834,440, forward strand.
GTGTGTGTGTACGTGCGTGTGTCTGTGTGTGTGTCTGTGTGTGTGTGTGTGTGTGTGTGTGTGTGTGTGTGTGTGTGTGTGTGTGTTGAAGACTCGCGGTGATGTCACTGTTGTGACAGCTTCTTGTCAGACTTAAGAGGAGCC
>NC_137865.1:34834783-34847283 GCF_963924005.1 Protomyctophum bolini
TGTTGACATAAAGGCGCAAGGCTACACAGATCTATACTTGCTATTTGACAACTATACAGTGACAAACTCCATGAAGGACAGAACAAGACATCTCTGTAAAATAGAGGATAACACACCAGTCAAAGACTTCAAGGCTTTCCTCGGAAGCAAGGAAACCAAGGCCAACCTCGTCCTCTACCTTGCACAAAAAGCTGTTGATCTTTGCAAGCTACCAATCACAACACACACAAACACACAAGGGTGTCATGTCCACAAACACAAAAATGGTGAACATCACAAGTACACAAGAAGAGGCGGATACGTTACTGGTTATGTATGCCGCAGCAGTGAGTCGTTTAGGTAAAACGCCACATATATACTCATGTGACACTGATGTTTTGGTACTTGCCCTTCGAAGGTTACCAGACCTTCAACCAGAGAGTGCAATCATCATGGGCACAGGAGATCAAAGATGGACGATAAAACTCAGACCAATCTACACGGCCATTGGCCCCAAACGAGCAGCCGCATTGCCAGGATTCCTCACGCTCACTGGTTGCGATACCACTGGTCACATCCGAGGAAAAGGTAAATCTTCCTGCTTCAAATCGTTCATGAAGACTGGTGATGATGTTCTCCATGCACTTGCTGAACTTGGTGTTGGCCCTCATCCATCCTTGGAGGTGTTAGCCGGGTGTGAAAAGTTTGTGTGTCAGCTTTTCAAACCTGGGTATGAATCAGCTGAAGTACTTTGGTGGCACATATTTAAACAGCTCAAGGGCAATCAGGGTGTTGAAAAGATATGTCCAACGCAAGGGTCCATCGTCGAACACATTCTGCGAGCACATTGGCAAGCCAATGTATGGGCACAAGACATCGTTGCTGAGCCACAGGTTTTAGATCCACTTTCTTTAGGATGGAAGCAACAAGATGATGGAAGGTGTGTCCCTGTAGTCTCAAAGGTTCCACCTGCACCAGAGGCCGTTGTTGAACTCGTCAAGTGTGCATGTGTTGCCAGCAAGTGTAGCGGCCGCTGTTCTTGCAACAGTAATAACCTTCCATGCACAGAGCTCTGCAAATGTGAGGCTGCTGAGGGTTCATGTGATAATCATACAAAAGATGATGCTGAGAGTGATGATGATGATACCTACAGTGATTCTTTGTACAGTTGAGCATGTCACGTTCGTAAATAAACCCTTTGATTTTAAATAAAACTGTCCGTTACTGATTATTCAAGGTTTTTGTGGAAAATTGGTCAGGTAGCTTATGCACCTTGTGAAATTGCATATTGAATCTGTTGTTGTAGCGCCACCTATTGGTGGATTGTGGTAAAACTTTCTGGGCTTGTGCTTCAGCCCATGGTACAACAACCTAGCCAATGTCATTGAAATTGGACAAGTAGTTTGTGAATAATCATGACATTTCGTTTTGAATTTGGTGCTGTAGCGCCACCTATGGGCCGATCGTGGTGAAATTTTTATGGGGTCTTCCAGAGCACATCATACACTCCTGGACCACATTTGGTGTAAATCGGCCTGGCAGATTTGGAGAAATGATGTCGACAGAAATACAGACAGACACGGAATATTGCTACACATTGCCATGTATTGCCATGGTGATAAAATATTGTTAGGGCGCGAAAAAAAAATGTAAACCGTTTTTTTTGTGTCCTCTAGGGTCCATAGAACAGAAAAAACATGGTTTACAAGAATCTTCACGAAACGTTCACTTAATTACACAATGACGTACACTATAAGAGGAGCCGAGTGGATGGCAATACAAAAAGACAACTAGTGTAACTTTAGTATGACTAGTGGCTCTCTCTCTCTCTGTGTGTGTGTGTGTGTGTGTGTGTGTGTGTGTGTGTGTGTGTGTGTGTGTGTGTGTGTGTGTGTGTGTGTGTGTGTGTGCGTGTGTGCGTGCGAAATCTGTGTGTCTTAAAGACGGGGTGCAATGGCTTTTTGGAGACATGGATGTCAGACACCACGTACAGTAGATTACGCATGCACGTACGTACAGACATTCAGTGTATTTATTGTAAGATATAGGCCTATTTGCCTGCATTATAATAATAATAAAAAATAATACAAAAAAAATAATACAAAAAATAATACAAAAATATATAAATGTATAAAAAAACACCTAAATGAGAGCAACAAGGAATTAAAACACAAGTGAAACAAGGCATGGAGTGTTGGCTCTAAAACAAATCCATCCCGGACCTTGTAAACATTTTGTGAATTGCTAGCAATCCTTGAAGAAAAAGAAAAAAGTCCTTTTCAACCAGTTGTGTGGCAATGCTATTTCACTTAAAGGGTGCTTTTTGTGTGTAATTCAAACCAGCAAGGCTGACAGCTTTGTATATATCTCTGTCTCTCTCTCTAACACGTTTGTTGAATAAAATGGGAGATCAATACAGAATTCTCTTTCAGTTGACACATGAACAATTGCTGTTCTACTGTATTTTGGTATTTGTGCAGATTGCAATAGAAGTCTTAGATGATGAATCAATTTTGGGTGACAATGGTTTGGAACGTGATTTGTTTTGTTCCTTGACTATTTTGAAAGGAGGAATTTACTGGGCAATTAATCGCAGGTGACTGCATGCAAAGCCTGGTGCTCACTGGATTGCCTCCTTCGAGTTGAATGATTACGTTGTTTTTAGGGCTGGGACTTTAACTGATTAATTTTGATTCATTAATTACAGAAACAATTACGCGGTTTGTTTTATTATGTTGTATATCCAAACAACGTGGTGGTGGGCACCGCACTGCCTCGAGTCCCTGTGAACAACGTGGTGACACCGCACTGCCTCGAGTCCTTGAACAACGTGGTGACACCGCACTGCCTCGAGTCCTTGAACAATGTGGTGACACCGCACTGCCTCGAGTCCTTGTGAACAACGTGGTGACACCGCACTACCTCGAGTGCCTGTGAACAACGTGGTGGGCACCGCACTGCCTCGAGTCCTTGAACAATGTGGTGACACCGCACTGCCTCGAGTCCTTGTGAACAACGTGGTGGGCACCGCACTGCCTCGAGTCCTTGAACAATGTGGTGACACCGCACTGCCTCGAGTCCTTGTGAACAACGTGGTGGGCACCGCACTGCCTCGAGTCCTTGAACAATGTGGTGACACCGCACTGCCTCGAGTCCTTGTGAACAACGTGGTGACACCGCACTGCCTCGAGTCCTTGTGAACAACGTGGTGACCCCGCACTGCCTCGAGTCCTTGTGAACAACGTGGTGACACTGCCTCGAGTCCTTGTGAACAACGTGGTGACACCGCACTGCCTTGAGTCCCTGTGAACAACGTGGTGACACCGCACTGCCTCGAGTCCCTGTGAACAATGTGGTGACACCGCACTGCCTCGAGTCCTTGTGAACAACGTGGTGACACCGCACTGCCTCGAGTCCTTGTGAACAACGTGGTGACACCGCACTGCCTCGAGTCCTTGAACAACGTGGTGACACCGCACTGCCTCGAGTCCTTGAACAACGTGGTGACACCGCACTGCCTCGAGTCCTTGAATAACGTGGTGACACCGCACTGCCTCGAGTCCTTGAACAACGTGGTGACACCGCACTGCCTCGAGTCCTTGTGAACAACGTGGTGACACTGCACTGCCTCGAGTCCTTGTGAACAACGTGGTGACACCGCACTGCCTCGAGTCCTTGAACAACGTGGTGACACTGCACTGCCTCGAGTCCTTGTGAACAACGTGGTGACACTGCACTGCCTCGAGTCCTTGTGAACAACGTGGTGACACCGCACTGCCTCGAGTCCTTGTGAACAACGTGGTGACACCGCACTGCCTCGAGTCCTTGAACAACGTGGTGACACCGCACTGCCTCGAGTCCTTGTGAACAACGTGGTGACACTGCACTGCCTCGAGTCCTTGCCGCTGTGCGAGCCGACTTTGACATCTGGATATCCATATCAGGGCTTGACATTATCTTTGTGAGGCACCTTTGGACATCGACTGTATGAAGTTTTCATATTTTCATTCCAGCTTTTCCTCATGTGTTTTTCCTTGATGTTCTTCCTGAAACCATAGACCTTGTCGCTTTTGTGACTCTTCTGGCAAGACGCCTTATTCTGATCCACTGGAAAAGAAACATACCCTCCCTCACATACACGTTGGATCTCTGATAGCTCTGTATAGGCCTACTGATTGTATTGGAGTTTTTTTTCTTCTTGCGTGTATGTGTGTTGTTGGTTTTTTGTAAAAAAATCTAATAAACAGAACATGAAAAAACAGAGCAGCAGTAAAATTGGCTTAGGAATGGAACAAAAACATAACAATTCAAATAATAAATTGCATTTTCTTCTGAAATGAGCATGACAGCACATCTAGCCATTAATAGAAGATTAGAGAACTGATTAATCCCATCACAACTATTATCAGTTGTGGGTCAGCAGCAAAATTGGCTTAGGAATGGAACAAAAACAAAACAATTCAAAGAATAAATTACATTTTCCTCCTGTGTTAATAATAGATTGTGTAGATGGTGCAGGTCTACGCTCCTGTATTTTAACATCAGTTATTATGGTGGTACTTTGAGTGCCAGATATTTTCTGTGGTGGTACTTGGTATAAAAAGGTTGAAAACCCCTGGTATATAGGATGCGACTGTATAGGCTGACACAGATGCTGCTGTATTTGTGGTTGACTTGAACTGTTTGGTCAAACAAGGCCTTTTATGTACAGTATGTCATGGAAGAGTCCTATAAGAAGACAAGATTACAAGGTTGTCCTCGTAAAAATGCTCCGATCTAGATCAGATCTCATATCCATCCATCCATCCATCCATCCACCCATCCATGGATGGATGGATGGACGGACGGACAGACAGACGGACGGACGGACGGACGGAAGGATGGATGGACACTATGACCTCAAACAGCCAGCCCCCCCCCCCCCACACACACACACACACACATAAGCAGCCACACACTTGTGCTCATATGGCCTCCCGCTGGTCGAGGCTCGAGCTCTCCCCCGGTTGCATTTGCCACATGATCAAATGGAATCCGCCCTATTAGCCGCCGTGCGCTCACTTATAGCTTAACGGGCTTGACCCCCTGGGGCTACGGCGCGGCGAGAGCGTGGAGGGGGTGTCATTGTTAGTCCACACTCCGCAGCGCTCACCCCCTGTCGGCACTCTATTAGCCGCTCGCCGCTAAGAGGAATGCTAAGTGCCTCTGACAGTTCTAATGAATGGAAATGGCTTTGGCATCGCACAGGAGGTGGGGGTGGGGGGGGTGGTTAGTGTACATTTATGTGTTTTTTTTTTCTTTTTTCCTTTACACCCAACAGCTTTTAAAGAGCTTTATTAAGGACTGTCCAGGACCGTGTGTTAGGTTGAAGCCATTATATGATTTTCTTTACCTGTCATCTGTGACACATGGGTCAAAGGTCAAAGGGAGCAGCTAAAGGTCCATTTGGTACATGTGTCTATACCAGTGGTTTTTCAACCCTTTTCATATCAAGGTCCAATATTTATTCTGCAGCATTTGAGCCACAGACCACCATTTGATGACATTTATAGCCTCCCAGACCCAAAACGAAAGAATATTTTGTTGTCGTTTGATAAGATTTTGCCCACAATTCCATACACGTTGCAGGCCTGCTATATACTATTGATGTGGTACCGTAGGAGAGATAACAGGCAAACGTTGATCAAAATGACAATTCTTCTACATTCTGTAATTGTACAGACTTCTTGTAAATTAACTGATGCAGATGTTTAACTGTTGAGGGTGTAAAATGAAACCAAATGGACCCTTACGGGTTAAAGCTCTATAATGGTCCATTTGGTTACCAACTCTCCATCATTTATCTGCAGGGGACCACCTGGAACCCCCGTCAAGGACCATTGGTTGAAAACCACTGGTCTATATATACTACACAGTGGAATCCTTAGTATTAATGTATCCATTTCTCCAAAACGTAACAAAATGGACAGACCTAAAGGAACAGTTGAATTTGACGGCGTACTCTACCTGTGCGACGAGTCGACAGCCTTAGATGATGTCCAACTCGCAGACTACTGAAGTGTCCTTAGATGATGTCCAACTCGCAGACTACTGAAGTGTCCTTAGATGATGTCCAACTAGCAGACTACTGAAGTGTCCTTAGATGATGTCCAACTAGCAGACTACTGAAGTGTCCTTAGATGATGTCCAACTAGCAGACTACTGAAGTGTCCTTAGATGATGTCCAACTAGCAGACTACTGAAGTGTCCTTAGATGATGTCCAACTAGCAGACTACTGAAGTGTCCTTAGATGATGTCCAATATAGCAGACTACTGAGGTGTCCTCTGTGCTCACAATGTGCTCACATGTTAGTGCTCAGTACTTTGGTTGTTGTAAAAATGTGTTCAAGGACAAAGTGAGTGAACAAAGCAAAGTGTGTGTATGTGTGTGTGCATGAAGGATCTTGGTCTTATTATTTTTTTCTCTGTCACATTTCTATCAAAATTAACAAAAAGGAAAGAATGAAAAAGGGAATAAAGACAGAAATGTAAAAAGGGTTACTAGTGACAGCTTCTGTGTTGAATGAGAGAATGAATACAAATAAAACGTAAAAAAAAAAAGAAGGAAGAAATGAATTCAATGTATCAATCCACGCCTTTGTTTTCTCTCGGCTTGATTACTGCAATGCATTTATTTCTGGCCTGCCAAAGAAACCAATTGACAGATTTAAACTTAAAATGCGGCAGCCAGAGTTTTTAACTAAAACTAAGATGAGAGAACATATTAATCCAGTTTTAACTTCACAATAGGCTCCCAGTTGTTTTTAGGATTGATTTTAAAATGATTATACTTGTTTATAAAGCTCTCAATGGTCTCGCACCTCCGTACCTACTGTATACTGTACACGACTGCCTGCCTAGATACTAAAAAACACTGTGAAGCAGATTTCTGCTTCTATACGGGCCAACGGCATGGTACAAACTCTTTTGAGCTGCATTTCATGTCATGAAAGGTGCTATACAAATAAAGTTTGTATTATTATTATTATTATAGTGGCGGCAGTGTCTCAGGGGTGGCCTGTAGAGCAGCCGGATGGGACCCATGAGGTTCCCAGTTCGATCCCTGTGGGCTCCCAGAGTTAGTGTCGAAGTGTCCTTGAGCAAGACTCTGAACCCCTAATTGCTCCTGATGTGCAGGTTGGTGCCTTGCACATGGTTTCTTCCACCATCGGTGTGTGAATGTGTGTGAATGGGTGAATGTAATGCACAAATTTAAAACGCCTTGGATAAAGACGTGCACAATTTACCACTATTATTATTATTATTATTGCATCTTAGCACTGGGAGGAAGCTATAGCTATAGCACTACATTCCTCTTCTTCCCTGCCTAAAGTTCTTAAGCACATGAAGCTAAAGCTTATCAGGAATTGACACATACACAGTATCTATGAGCACCTGTGAATGCAGCCTAATTGGCCCTAATCCCACTGACGTCTGCAATCAAACCCATGGTCTTGAGTTATCTTCTGAATTACCACCAGCTATTATTGTTGTGCCCTCCTCCCTGCCCAGGGCTGCACCAATGTTAACGCGGGCCCTTGCGCTGGCATGGCACCTGCACCGTGTGCCAAATGAATCTGCCTTCTGCCTTCTGAGCTGCGCTGGCATTCAGCAATCATTTGACATCGCTGACATGCATGGCTTATATTGGTTACTCTCAAATTACAGTATGTGCCAGAATTGTGTGTTTAAAACCTTTGGTAATTTTATCGTCTACTCAGGCTTATGTGAACACCCCACAGTTACTTGAAGTTACTTGATTCAGTATTTAGATATTTGATATTAATTTTAGCTGCCCCACCCCCTTCCTATACAAACCCATATAACTTATAACTAACAAACTCCATTTTAACCATGATACAAAACACCCAACCTTTTTTCTGGTGACTGATATTGTCCTTCTAATACGTGAGGGGGCCTTGCTTTTTCATTTACTGGTTTCAGTTATTTTTAATAACTCCTCCAGCGGAAAAGGCTGGACTAAAACATAAAAAAGAATAATAAAAAATAAATGAAAACAGTAAACGGAAAAAAACACACACCCCCCTCACGTATTAGAAGGTTTTTAACTGGCCACTTGCCTTTAAGAATCAAAATGTTATTCATAAATAATATACACTGTGACACACTATCAGTGGTGGAAAGCAACTAAGTACATTTACTGTACTTACATTTTGAGGTATTCCTACTTTACGTGCATTACAGGCACACACGTACAGTATACGTATAAAGCCCAACACACACCGGGTGCGCAGCGACGCGGCACAGGCGTCAAATAGAACAGTGCCGTATCGGAGCGTCAAGCGAGGCGTGAACGCTCGTCGGACGCCGCCTGTGTGGGATAGGTTCATTGAAAATAACGGAGGCGGCTGTTTTGACGCGCGGCGTTCGCAGACGGTGTGTGTAGGGCTTAAGACAGAGACGTGGTGTATTTATAGATAGATGTGAGTATACCGTATTTTTTGGCTAGAGTTCATGCTTGCTCTGCTTAAATTCTGATATCACACTTAAGTCACTCTGGATAATAGTGTCTGCTAAATATAGTCAATTGAAGCCCCCCCCCCCCACATAATAGGATTTGTGAACTCTGGTTACGCTTCTATAAAGCTCTTCTGGTGATTCTTCTAGAAACCGTTTCTAAGTTTCTATAAACACCCTCTGAGGATTCCTACATTTCCTTTATCTCTTTAAGGATCTTAAGGTGCGTTCAGGCTTGGATGGTTAGAGCGGCGCGATTACATACAAAGTCAATGCAAAGGGAGAAATTGCGTGAGCGCCGTGAACGGGCGCGGTGCGACCTGGCGCAGCACAAACGGGACGAACCGAGGCAAATATTTAAATTCAAGTCTGAACGCACCTTTAGATGATTTAGAGTACAACAAGCTTCTCAGTGGAATTGTAGAACTTAGCCAGCTTCTTCTTAGTAACTCCAGTAGGCCCACCGTCCTCTTCTTCTTATAGCACTTTGTTAACTCCAGTAGGCCCACCGTCCTCTTCTTCTTATAGCACTTTGTTAACTCCAGTATAGGCCCACCGTCCTCTTAGCACTCTGTTAACTCCAGTAGGCCCTGCACCGTCCTCTTAGCACTCTGTTAACTCCAGTAGGCCCACCGTCCTCTTCTTCTTATAGCACTTTGTTAACTCCAGTAGGCCCTGCACCGTCCTCTTAGCACTCTGTTAACTCCAGTAGGCCCTGCACCGTCCTCTTAGCACTCTGTTAACTCCAGTAGGCCCACTGTCCTCTTAGCACTCTGTTAACTCCAGTAGGCCCACTGTCCTCTTAGCACTCTGTTAACTCCAGTAGGCCCTGCACCGTCCTCTTAGCACTCTGTTAACTCCAGTAGGCCCTGCACCGTCCTCGGCTGTCAAACCACCCACATAATGTCTTCCCCAGCTGGGAGGAGGTCAGTACAAGGCCATTAAACCCCCTCAATCTGACCCTGTCTCTCTGACAATAGAGACATGCTGCCAAGTTGTACTATAATCTGCCGCTGCTGCTGCCACTCTATACCATATTCTCACCATATTGTTGCATATTCCTTACACTGCATGGCCTTTTCCATCATAACGGTGTGTCCACTAGAAACCCATGTTAAAGTATGTATTGGCAACTTATTCGGAATGGGCTAGAATTGTGGAGACACAGGTGATTTTTTGTAACCGGCAACGCATGTCGGGAGCCGCGGCTGTTATCAGCAGCTGTTATCGGCAGCTGTTATCGGCAGTTGCGGCGTCGACCGCGGAACGGACCGACACGGAGCGGCGGTGGAGTGTCATAATCCCACCCTACCTTCCCCGGCGGGTAATGTACAAATGGACCCCTTAGGATCCATTTGGTTCTATTTGTACTCTCTCAGAGTTAGAGACCCATAAGGATCCATTTGGTTACAAACTATAATTTAGCTGGGGACCCCCTGGAACTGCCTCAAGGACCCCTGGGGGTCCCCGAACCCCACTTTGGTAACCACTGGTGTAAGAGAAGGGTGTTGCGTATGGCACCTGGCTCCATGCCCAACGGGGCATTAGCACTAAAATAGAGCCAACACAGCATTACGACACTGAATACACAAGTTAATGTGCCAGAATAAGGCCAATGCTAAGCACCGTAAAATGTGAGCATACAGTAAATATATCCATGTCTAGATCTTCACAAGGGTCATCTGGGGGTATTTTCACGGGTGGGCTTTATTCATAGAAAAGTTTGTGTGCATGCATATTTAAAATGCATTAGGCTACGGACCCCCATTTAATGGCCTTTCTTTTATCTCTGGGACCCCCAATTTATATTGTAAAATCAATGTTAATTTAATTCTGAGAGTGTACAAATGAGTTACAGACCCATAATGGTCCATTTGGTTCCTAACTATAATTTAGCTGGGGACCCCCTGGAACTCCCTCAAGGACCCCTGGGGCTCCCCGGACCCCGCTATGGGAACCACTGCTGCACAGCAGACGTCCATCTCTCATCACTTATAGCGCCACGAGCGCTGCGCTGCATTTGGTTGCAAACATCACATTTCAGCGTCCAGAATATGTTTAATTACACCCTGTTATTAAAATATAGCGCGTCTGTTTATCGTCAGCATGCAGAGTGCTGTGTGCCAACCAGCTGGGGAAACCATCATTCCTTCCTCACCATGTCTTCTGTTCGTAAAAAAGACTGTTTTAATGCCAAGTGTGAGAACTGAAGTACTGTACAATGATTTGCCATGGTGGTAACTGTTACACAGTGAACTCCAGTGTGTTCATTTTTAACACCGTAACATTGGATGTCCCAATTTCAGAGCGTGCCGTGCCATACATGACCACAATAATATATTTCACTTATAGATGGAGTGCTGTGAATTATTTTTACAGTTTTTCTTTTATGCAAATACTGTATACACTTTTTTGATATAAATAAATAAAATCTTCCTCCTTATATAATAATAATACCTGAAGATCATATTTTAGGGTGTGAAAAATAATTCACGGCACTTCATCTTTAAAATTCACATGCATTTTTGAAGAAAAATTATTTTGATTGAAGCCTGTAAATAGGCCCACTGCTCAAAATATATTTTCTCAGAAAAGAAGCAGCTTGGACTCCCCAGGTTGGCAGAGGAAGTGTAGCGCCCAGGAACCAGGATTACATTAGATAACACACGTCACACACACGCGCACGCACACACACACTCGTGTGTGTGTGTCCCCGTGCATGTCCGTGTGTGTATGTGAAAAAGTTTGAGAACCACTGATATACCAACATACGTTTTTGAGAAAACTTTTAGGATTTAGAAGACATTTGTAGAATTGCCCTCAGGTCTTAATGCTGTTAAGATAAATACCAAACTGGAGTATAGTACTCCCTGGGTTACACTGTGAGAGTTTTCAAAACAAAGTCATTTTTATTTATTTAACTGCTACTCCCTTTAAAGATAATTCCTTCTGTTATCATACGTTTGTCTGTGGTTTGCTGGTCAGTCGGCACACACGCACACATACACACGCGCCCACGCACGAGTGCACACATGCACGCACACACACACACACACACACACACACACACACACACACCCCAGCTCTCTGTGGCCAGGCTTGTGGTTTGGCCTCTGTAATTGATAGGGATGTATTTGCTAATGATGGGTGGCAGCCAGTGGGCCGTAACTACACATGAAGTCATGTGGGATATGCCCTAGTCTTCTGTCCTCTTCCTCCCTCTCTTGTCTTATTTATCTTTATTGTGTGTGTGTGTGTGTGTGTGTGTGTGTGTGTGTGTGTGTGTGTGTGTGTGTGTGTGTGTGTGTGTGTGTGTGTGTGTGTGTTCGGTTGGCTGGCTGCGTGTATGGGTGTATATGTGTGTAAATTTGGCTGGATGCCAGCTGTAGCATATGGCACGAGTGCCTGTGTGATGGTTGTTTGATTGGAACGAGGTTTTGAATGTCTCTTCCTTTTGGAGGATCACATTAGGCTGTGATTTTTATCACGGAGGAGGAGTAGGATTTTTCCCACATGATTTCCTCGTAAATGCAGCTTATTGTTCACGGAGCACTTCACGCTCCAGGTGACAGGCTTGACTGACAGATAGAGACCAGACGACAGGCTTGACTGACAGATAGAGACCAGACGACAGGCTTGACTGACAGATAGAGACCAGACGACAGACTTGACTGACAGATAGAGACCAGGTGACAGGCTTGACTGACAGATAGAGACCAGGTGACAGGCTTGACTGACACTAGTAGGCCATAAATGGCCTACTACTACTAGTGCGCAAGCAGAGCGCACAAGTACGTACTGTATATGTGGATCAGTGTCGGGTGGAGTAAAGGCAATGCCCATACTGTATGTATATGTAATTTGTATGTTGATTAGTGGTATACTGTGGTTACTTCGCGTATATGCGTATGTATCGTAGCAGCATATGACGTCAGGGTATAACTGGTATAACTATACCTCTCAATGATGAAGTTAAAATATGTGGATTCAAGGACCTAATGCC
>NC_137865.1:34852283-34859783 GCF_963924005.1 Protomyctophum bolini
GTGTGTGTGTGTGTGTGTGTGTGTGTGTGTGTGTGTGTGTGTGTGTGTGTGTGCGTGCGTGCGCGTGTGCGTGCGTGGAGGTGTGGTGGGGTTGAGGGTGCAGTTTCAGTTCATGCATATCCTGTTATCCATGTACAGTATGATCTTATAAAAAAGGGTCCTTAATTTGTATTAATTTTTAAACGGACATTCTGCAAATGTGACTGATACAGAGACAGTCATGGCGGCAAGACTATAACTGACTAACCGGAGAGGAGATTTATTTTTATTTTTATTAGTTGTTATCCAAAATGAGTTATTAGCACAGGCACATAAATAAATACAATAAATGTCAGAGCTGAAATCGACAAACATGTAGCTACTAGCTAGGTGTAGAGTCCACACTGTTTCAAGCCTGTTTTCTCAGCTCGCTGTTTTCTGCAAGACATTACACTATAAGTCATATTTCCAAAACTGATGGGTCAAACTGAACAACCTGTCAATTTGAAGCTATGATTCCCTGCTTTCACATTAAATGGAAATTTAATAAATTCAAGTAGCCTACTTAACCTCAGTCCGAAACGATCACATATTATGTGAGTAAATTAATTTTGGTAAGTACATTTTGATGCCAATACTTTTGTACTTTTACTCAACTGCATTTTGAATTCCTGACTTTTACTTGTAACAGAGTATTTCTACATTGCAGCATTGATACTTTAAGTTAAAGGACCACTTCACCACTTTTTAACCTATCTTCATATAATTGGGCCTCACTAATGTTCATGATAAAATGCCACCATTCTTGCCACCATTCTTTACTATGTGATATGATGTCCTCATCCCCCCCCTCCCTCCCTATCTGTCAATACCCCTCACCCACTCGATGCCTCCCCCACCCCCCCTACCCCTTTTCTTTTCCTTTTCTTTTCTGAAGATGCAAGTAGGCCCGGGCGCAGCTCACGCTTGCGACCAGCAGCAATAATTTTGGTTTGACTGATGTATTCACATGTTTCAATGCCTTATGACCTGCTGTAAAACCCAATTGCCCTTCGGGGACACTAATAAAATAACCTTGAACCTTGAACCTTGAACCTATTCAGTCTGTGGGCAGTTCAGAAACCCGTCCACCAGTGACATCATCGATGGGGAATGAATCCAAGCTAATAGAAACTCCATTCTTTCTATTCCTGAAAAGTTGCAATGCGAAAATGGAAGCCATCGTTCTAGCAATAATAAAAATCTAAAATGGTTAAAAAAGAAAAAAAATCCTCCTCCACCTCCTCTTGACTCATCCGTCTTGTGGAGTTTTCTCTTCTTCGCGAAACAGCAAGGAATTTTTATCCCTTCCCCGAATCTAAACAGCACTTGATCCCTCTCTCCGACAACGGTGGCGGGGACAGATAGAGAGAGAGCCATCTAGGGTAAAATATCTCTCCTCCTCCTCCATGTTCTCTCATCCTTCTCTCCTCGTCTCTCTTTGTTGGAGTCGCCTCCTGTCCCACCGCTCCTCTCATCCCTGCTGGGGGGAATAAATCGTTTGTCGCGCACGCACGCACGCACGCACACACACACATGCACACACACACACACACACAAGGCTTGACTTACTGTATGCAGATGTTCCACGGAGTTACAGGTTGTGTTTTCCCCTCTTAAGTGCTCCCATAAATTGCGTCCCTTAATTCCATTTCATTCGATGGCCCTTGACACGTCCAGGCCCCCTGGCTCCAGCTCTGCTCTGACCAGACAGACCGACCCAGCTGTAAATATCATGGGACTCCCAAAATGCACGCACGCACGAACGCACGCACGCACGCACACACACACACACACACACACACACACACACACACACACACACACACACACACACACACACACACACACACACACATACACACACACACACACACACACACACACACACACACACACACACACACACACACACACACAGTATATGCAGTCCACTTTGTGGCCGGACACTCCGTCAAGGAAAAACATGCAGAGATTTAAGGCTTATACCGTATAGTTCAAGCATGAGAGAGAGACCTCCTCTCTCCTTTGTAGTTTATTTCCCTTTATTTAGACAATTTCAGAAAGCTGAGAGGGAGAGCCACATTTCATATAATAACATTTTAAGTGCAAATTCTTTAAGTACACAATAATATACCAAAAGAACGACAATATGCTGTTAAGCAGACGGGCTGTGAATGCATCATTTATTTTCAAAGGTTGACCGAACCGACTATGTGGAAAAAATGTCTGGGTAATTATTGATGTAGGATTATTTTGTATGGCTTCCATTCAGAGTACAGCACAATAATATAGACTCATTGACACATGCACGCATGCATTTATGCACGCACAAACACATGCTTGCACGCACGCACGCATGCACGCATGCACTCATCATGTTATTGCGACACTAGCAGGGTGCACCAATATATTAATTTAATTTAATTTACTGTAACAGCACATTAGATTCAACTGAATTCTAATGTTAAATTACTAGAATTTCATGCCCGCTTCACGAACACTCATTCCAGATTACGTTGCCGCGCACTATGGGAAGAAGGAAATTGCCTGCAGGCTATTCCTGTGTGTGCGTGCAGCCGTGTGTATGTGTACTGGGCAGTTGGCTGTCAGGCGAAAAGAGGCAAAGCGATATGTGTAATGTTAATATTTCGGCACGAACCAAGTAGTGACAAAGAACAATGTTGATGTAAGTAAGGGAATCGCTGTGTCAGTGATATTTTAAATACAGACATTTAGAAGGAATAAGCAAAATCCAATTCCTCCCCTTCCTTGTTTGTGTCTTCTCCTGCGAGAGCGGAGAGACGGAGAGAACGCTGCAGATTCTGAATTTCTGAGAGCTAGTGACGTGTGAGCCAGGGGCGGGCCTGGTGTGGGCTGAGAGCTGGTGACTCTGATTGGCTTGCCACATCTTTTCCTTACATCTTTTTCCGAACATGTTTTAATTGGCTCGGCCGCACATCTTTTGGCCACGTGACCAACTTTACAATTGTTAAAATAGATTTGGTGTCTTTTGAAAAAGCAAAAATCACACCCACGTGGAGTCAGGTAAATGGTGCATTTATATATAAACACAATAGACACAATTGGTGTCCTCACTTTTCTGTCCTCACTTTTTATCCTCAATACGTACATTGCTCAGCCAATCAAATCATCGCTATGGGGTGCTCAGCCAATCAAATCATCAATATGGGGTACACACCAGAGTAATCCAGTCAGTGGCGGCTGGAATGTGCCACGGGCCCTAAGGCAAGATTGACAGCCCGGGCCCACAACCAACCCCCCCGCCCGCAGGGAAAGGCCGAGCGGGACCGTAAATAGGACTTCAGAACCCTCAACGTGTCTCAGTTGCAGCATACCTGAGGCAATAAATATACATAATGTACAGTAGGCTCACAGCACAGGTGGTTGCATATCGAAAATCATGTTACATGTTGAAATGTCCATAGCCATTCCTAACGGAGCTAATCAAATACTGGAGGTTGTAGGCTGCTTGAGAGAGCCCAGATGCAGGCAGGAGGAGGGAACTTGTGAACTCAATCCTGCCGCAATCTGGCGGAGTCAGGTTAGGGTGCATGTTATGGGCTATAGTTCCAAACATTGGAACTATCCCATTGAGATAGAATGAGCACTTCCGCATTCCATTGTTACAATGGGAGTCAACGCTAGTGTCGCCACTCTCTTACTATAGATCACTTTGGTACATGGACACACAAAGTTGGGCATAGGAGGGGGCGGCTCTAGCACCCCTCAAAAAAGAGTAAAGAAGCCAGAATATGTTGCTGAAATAGATTTTCTCTCATACTGGTGTCTCAGTTTCTTTTTCTCCCTCTCTGTCAGTCTTCTCCCTGCATGTCTCCTCCGTCTTCACCTCTCTTCTCTGGTGTTTTCTCTCTGATTCCTGCCCCAATATTCTTCCTCTCTCTCTCTCTCTCTCTCTCTCTCTCTCTCTCTCTCTCTCTCTCTCTCTCTCTCTCTCTCTCTCTCTCTCTCATTGTTTACGTTTATTCCATGTGATCTGCCAGCCGGCTGCATTAACGTATTTACAACAATCATAATCCGTCCGTAAAGTAAACATGTACAAGGTTAAATGCAGGAAGTACTGTCGACACACACACACACACACACACACACACACACACACACACACACACACACACACACACACACACACACACACACACACACACACACACACACACACCATTAAACCCATTCACACAATGGAAGCATGTGTCCTTATATCGGAGCTTTTGTCTGCATAAGTGACTCCACAAATGTGCCATTGTCTGGACGTTAACCATTGGACATGCTCAGGGGCCGTATTTAAGAAAGGTAGGCGGTCTCAAAGCGGTCAAACGCTGTGCAGCGTAAGCAGGAAGCGACAGAGTCACAACACTCTGTGGAGTTATTCCCCACAACAACAACAACAACAACAGATAATAATAATAGGCTAATTCAATGGATTATCATCATTATATTATGGTAAGAAAACGTGTTGGGGCGGAACTCTCCTTTAATGATCATCTCAATGAGAAGTTCAGTCACGCGAGAGAGACTCGGAGTAGAATCGCTGCTTCTTCACCTGGAAAAGAGCCAGCTTAGGTGGTTCGGGCATCTGTTTAGGATGCCTCTCGAGCGTCTCCCTAGGGAGGTCCTCGAGGTACATTCCACTGGGAGGAGACCCCAGGGCAGACCAAGGCGCAGTTGGAGGAATCACATCGACTCACTGGCCTTGGAACGCCTCAGGATCCCCCAGGAGGAAGTCACTAATGTTGTTCTGGAGCTCTCTGGTGGAGCTGTTGCCCCCGCGACCCGACTACGGATAAGCGGTTGAAGATGGATGGATGGATCTTAATGATATGATAGTGTGGGTAAATGGTAAATGGTGCATTTATATAGCGCCTTTATCCAAGGAGCTTTACAGAGATTGTGCATTACATTCACCCATTCACACACACATTCATACACTGATGGCGGCAGAAGCCATGCAAGGCACCAACCAGCACATCAGGAGCTATTAGGGGTTCAGTGTTTTGCTCAAGGATACTTCGACACTAACTCTAAGGGAGCCCAGGGTCGAACTGTCATCCTGTGTGTCTAATGCCTCTGTCTGTTTCCTTGTGTTGGTAGAGTCATCCTGTGTGTTTAATTGGGAATGCAGTGAGCCCTAACTATGGAAGCCAGCCAGAACATGTCTGTCTGTCTGTGTGTCACAGTGGGACATCACCACCCGTCACCAGAGGGCGCAGTTACTATGGAAGTCAGGCAGAACAGCACAGTTAGCTGTCTAACGTGTGCACAGCCACAACAGGGCTTTGTTGTCTAAATACTAACGTGTGCGTACCACACATAGCTGTCTAACGTGTGTGTACCACAACCACACATAGATGTCTAACGTGTGTGTACCACACATAGCTGTGTAACGTGTGTGTGTGTGTGTGTGTGTGTGTGTCTGTGTCAGATTGCCACAACAGTGCTTCGTTGTCTAACTAACGTGTGTGTACCACACATAGCTGTCTAACATGTGTGTGTAGCCGACAGTGAGTGAATGGATATTCAGCAAGCTGCAAAACAGCTGCGTTCGCTTCCCGCGTTTGCGCGTCTTACTTGTGCCTCTGTCTGTTTCCTTGTGTTGGTAGAGTCTTCCTGCATGTGTGTCTAATTCCTCTATCTGTTTCCTTGTGTTGGTAGAGTCCTGTGTGGATCGTCTACTGTCTAAGGACTGGAAGGACAGGATGGATTGCCTCAACGCTAACGAGCTGCTTGACGAGGTCAAAGGTGAGAGATACCTGGGGTTCACACAAATACAAAGCTGGTCTGATGAGGGTCATAGGAGGTGCCAGCGCCCCTCAAAAAAACAAATATATATATAAAGTTATGGAAATGTATGAAATCGCACGCACGCTCGCACACACACACACACACACACACACACACACACACACACACACACACACACACACACACTCTCTCTCTCCTGTGGCTCCCAGTTGCTACGGCAAAGAAGTATGAAAATGAATAAGAAGTTATTCTTTCATTTTGATATTGCAAAACAATGTTGCCTATACACCAGATAAAAATAAGAATCAATGTAATGAAGGAAAATAGAAGAATGCCACCAATGCTGCTGGCTTACTGGTACAGTATACTTGATATGCTTTGAGAAATTAGCAAACAATAAAATGTAATATTGAAACATAGTTTGCAGCTCCAGATAGAATTGTAATACGTTTTTGGGCCAAAAATGGGTCTTCTGATAATAAAGGTTGCCTACCCATGGGTTAACCTCTAAATGTTTTGATGAATTGAACAAGGTTGACCCTCTTGTAAGTGTAATGCTTTATTGGGTCGTCCACTCACAGTTAACAGTCTTTGTATTGAGTTCTGCTTGAATTGTACTGTAATTCTGCAAATAAATATTTCAATCAATCAATCAATCAAAAACCCATTAGGAGCTGAGGGTGATTCTATACAAATACCTTCTAAATCACTAGTTCTCACACGTTCAAGATATAAATAAATACAAATCTGAAGTAGCAGATGTACACGCATGACGCGCTGCACGTGAACTTTTATATCTGCTGTTTTTTGAATAGCCAATTAACGCACAATTGGACCGTAGTTGGACCACTTTTTTAAAAACGTTTTTGACTGGTTTTTAATCCACCTGGCCCCTAAAATGTTCATTACAAAATTTTTGTCACTGCGTGCGTGCGTGCGTGCGTGCGTGCGTGCGTGCGTGCGCCATAAACAATGAAGCTCCTGGTCAGGGGGAGAAGGCGCCATAACTCTGACAGTTGTATACCACAGCATATGACAGCGGAAGACTAAAGGCGCGCCATGTCTGCCGTTTAGCGCTGCCAGAGCCAATCAACCTGCTTTAAACCTCCGCAGGTTGTAATTGTAGCTTTGATTAAGGGTCTGTGTAAAACGAGGCTGCTCGCCAGTGCTCAAATACTGTGTGTGTGTGTGTGTGTGTGTGTGTGTGTGTGTGTGTGTGTGTGTGTGTGTGTATATATATATATATATACATTTTGTGTATGCATCAGCAATATCATTTATGAAGGCATAAATTGTAAACGTACCCCAGTGTTCAGAAATGAAAATTGTTCCATTGGACGGCAGGGGAGGGGAGTGCAGGGCAGATGGATTAGACCCATGCATTTAGACATGAGGCAGATTTGTTGTTTAGAATCAGCAAGGCACCAACCAGCACATTGGGAGCAATTGGGAGGTTCAGCGTCCTGCTCAAGGACTTGCTCTTCGACACTAACTCTGGGGGATCACGTGTGCGTGTGCGTACGTGGGTGCGTGTGCGTGTGCGTGTGTACGTGGGTGCGTGCGTGCGTGTGAGGGAGGGGGAGGGGGGGGGGGTATCAGGTAACAACACAGTTGCTGAGGTAAATCTAAAAACTATTTTGTTAAACCTTTTAGTATGCCATGCACATCAGATGTTGTTTTGCCTCCCCCTGTATCTCA
>NC_137865.1:34864783-34869783 GCF_963924005.1 Protomyctophum bolini
GTCCTGTCCCGGTTGCTCAGTAACGCCCTCGTCACCCCCAGCACCAGGACGAGTGAGTGCTCACCCCATAGGGTCCCATTCAAAGGACCTACGAGCGCTGTCCGTGGTTTTAACCAAACATCCGATGTTCGGATGTGATTTGTGAATGTTCACCGCATCACATATCACCATTTCTGGCGAAAGATAAACGTTGTGAGCTATTGCTAACGTTAGCCGTTTCTTCGTCTCTCAGTCTGGGAGGCTGGGAGTATGCAAATGAGGATGTAAATGAGGACGTAAATGAGTAGTAATCCAGTCATTTCTGCCGGCAGAAGCCTGCGTGTGTGCGTGCGATTGGCATTGATCATGGTTCGTGTGTGTTGGGGTAATGGGAACACGGGTAAGAGTATCATTTTTTGTAAACATGTCAATCTTAGAGGATTGGCCTGTTGATTAAGAGCTTCGTTCAGGAACTCTTGGCTGTGAGATGACAGTGTGAACATCATCATTCATGTTCAAACAGTGGCTCTTCCGCATACCTTCTGTCAGAGATAGGGGGGGAGGGGGTCTAGTGAAATGAAAAAGGTTTTTCACACTTTTTTACATATCCGTGGTTATCATATGGCCATAACAATAGATGCCATGCAAAACAATTTCCATTTTTGTGTATTTCTATATCAAAAGTCCATACAAATCCAATTTTAATTACTTCCTTTGAACGAGAACGTGATGCGTGATGACGAAACACAGCCTGAACAATCTTCATTTCATTCACCTGTTTGATTCCCATTGCTGCGCGTTCCTTCAAAAACAGCTGCTTCTGATTACAGAACTACTCTGTTTTTAGTCTCATTCAAGATGATATTCCAGACAGTGTATTACTCCTTTTAAACTCAATCATCACGCTAAAATATGTATCTGAAAACATCTTAGGTTAGAAATAAGCCAAGTAGCAAGCAAGTTTAGCTGGCTGTCGCTCTCTCACTTGTAAATAAACACTAGCCATGCTGGACACGGAGTGAGATTCAAAGGTCCCATAGCCATAGGCTGAAGGAATGCAACGCTCTGATTGGTTCTGAAACGTACAGCCTTCCGTTTCAGACTGAAACTTCTAAATAAAATTACCGAAAAAGCCATTGCACCCCGTCTTTATCTCTGTTTTGGCCAAATAAAAAAGAAATTACACGTAGCCTGCGATTTAGTTCAGTCAGCATATCATCCATCCATCCATCCATCTTCAACCGCTTATCCGTAGTCGGGTCTCGGGTGCAACAGCTCCACCAGAGAGCTCCAGACATCCCTCTCCAGCGCAACTGCAACATTAGTAACTTCAATCTTTGGGATCCCGAGCGGTCCCTGCAGTTATTGGAGATATAAACCCTCCAACTCATCCTTGGTCAGCCCCAGGGGTCTCCTCCTAGTAGGACGTGCCTCGAGGACCTCCCTAGGGAGACACCCGAGAGGCACCCTAAGCCAAACCACCTAAGCTGGCTCCTTTCCAGGCGAAGAAGCAGCGAGTATCTCTCGCGTAACTGAACTTCTCACCCTATCTCTATGCCAGCCACCCGTATTCACAACCTTATCCTTTGGGTCATGACCCACACGCACTTCATGAACATATAGGTGAGAGTATAGGAACGAAGATTGCTCAGCTCTCTTTTCGTCACAACAGTGCGGTACAGGCTGATCTCCTTCTCCGTCTGTATGGGCTGTCAATCAGCTAGGACTTTCCTGTGTGGATGTATGGGCTGTCAATCAGATAGGACTTTTCTTTTTGGATGTATGGACTGTCAATCAGATATGACTTTTCTGTGTGCAGGGCTGTCAATCAGATAGGACCTTTCTGTGTGGATGTATGATGGGCTGTCAATCAGATATGACTTTTCTGTGTGGATGTACAGTATGGGCTGTCAATCAGATAAGACTTTTCTGTGTGGATGTACAGTATATGAGCTGTCAAGGCCAGAAAGTCCCTTTTTTGCCACTCAGTAGGCGTTCCCGCACACACTACGTGTCACAGTTATATAGCACCGATATGTCACTATTCTTGTACCACGTCACCCCTCTCACCTCTCGCCCTGCTACTAAAAGCTAACTCGGGTGCTGCGAAAGAGTGTCGCAGTCCCGCCCCCTTTCATGGCGGGACTTATAGACATTTCAATAAGTATTTATTAAAATAACTTTAAAGCCGCGGACAAAGCCAACTCAGATCGTGACAAATCATGGCGACAAACACAATATTTTGGGCCGAACAAATAATTTCAAAGAAGAAAAACAATAAAAGTGTTGTACCCTGCCCTTTTTTTCTTCTTTCTAATTATTTGTTCGCCCCAAAATATTGTGTTTGTTGTCATGATTAATCACGATCCGAGTTGGCTTTGTTTGAGGCTTACATATCTTTAAATAAATACTTTTTGAAATGTCTATGGGGAAAATGCATGGGGAATTATTTCCTGGGCCCTCGTCATGAAAGGGGGCGGGACGGCAACGCTCTATTGAGGCTGGACTCCATACACTAGTATACCTTTGCCTTTCCTTATCATCCTTTCATGATAAATATGCATAACTAATCCTCCTGTTACTGTAATTTAACTACGATAATGTTGTATTTATTGTGTAAATATCAAGAGAGATATCGTCTCTTATATCTCTGTGCAACAACAATAGAATGTGTGGACTCACTACCTCTGTGTGTGTGTGTGTGTGTGTGTGTGTGTGTGTGTGTGTGTGTGTGTGTGTGTGTGTGTGTGTGTGTGTGTGTGTGTGTGTGTGTGTGTGTGTGTGTGTGTGTGTGTGTGTGTGTGTGTGTGTGTGTGTGTGTGTGTGTGTGTGTGTGTGTGTGTGTGTGTGTGTGTGTGTGTGTGTGTGTGTGTCCAGATTTCAAGACAACAGCAGCAGTTACTGCAGCAGCAACATAAGATCAACATTCTCCAACAGCAGATCCAGGTTAGTGGAAACACACGAGCACAATCACACGACACGCACGCGCACACACACACACACACACACACACACACACACACACACACACACACACACACACACACACACACACACACACACACACACACACACACACACACACACACACACAGGCTGAAATTAATAACATCTTCTCCATTTCATTCATACTTGACATTTTTGCACGGACTCCTCCCATCCTTTACTCTCTCTCTCTCTCTCTCTCTCTCTCTCTCTCTCTCTCTCTCTCACACACACACACACACACACACACACACACACACACACAAACACACACACACACACACACCTACCTGTACGACTGTCCATATATTTTGTCGTATGACCAAAAATGCTTCCCAATGTCTCTGAGCTAAGACGACAGTGTAGCTTGCTCGTTAGCTGTCACTTGTTAATTAATTTGTTCCACCTGTGTAGGCCTACTCTCAGAAGCGCATTGAAGTGGGCACTATCTATCTGCCGGGAATACATACTTTATACTAGATCATGTCAAATAATTTCACAATCTCCTTAATACATATACTACATATACTGTACATATACGCAGTCACCAAGACTTGAAATGAACACCAGCCACCATGCAGTCAAAATGCTGTTAATTTTACGAGCAGCAGTTCAGTCTGTGTACTAAAAACTACTTTGGCTTATATCCATTAGCTCCAAAGTGGGGTCCGGGGACCCCCAGGGGTCCTTGAGGCAGTTCCAGGGGGTCTCCAGCTAAATGATAGTTTGGAACCAAATGGACCCTTATGGGTCTGTAACTCTGACAAATGTACAAATGGAACCAAATGGACCCTAACCGGTCCATTTGGTTCCATCTGTACACTCTCAGAGTTAAATTAACATTCATTTTAATATAAATTGGGGTAGGCTAATTAGTGTCAATTTGGATGGTCCTTGACATGAAAAAGTTTGGGAACTACAGCATTAGCTGAACCCGCCGACGACTGTGACCGCTTGATGAAAAGGCCAGTTTTCGCGCTGCGATACAAACCAAGCCGAGAACAAAGGGAGACCTCTCGGCAATCCGAGCCCAGGATGAGCACGCTGTGACTGGGTTCAGCGATGAGCCGCTGCGGCCTGTTGGCCCGGAGCCCTGGTTCTCTGTGTGCTGCCGAGGCGTCGTGTGGTTAACAAGCGCTCACAGAGGGTTGGTTTTTTTATGGCGGCTCCACCCCTCGGTGCTTTAATAAAGCCTGGATCGGACTTCATTAGGCCTCGCGCCCGGAGGAGGGAGGGAGACCGGCCGGGGCCGTAAAACGTAAAGCTCGGTGTTAGAAGTGGTTTCCACGTTAGAAGTGGAATTCATGGTGTTACTATTGGATTGTGTACACCGTCGAGAGTGAAAGGATACATGGGATATGTAGGCTAGTAGAGAGAGGGTTTTTTTTAAACCTTTTTTGTTAGTTTTTTTGCACAGCTGAAAGCCTAAAATGGTAATTAAAGTTTTGCTTTATTCAGTGCTTGAACAAAATAATAACCACCAGAACTGAAACAACTGAACTTCTTAATGCGCCACAGTAAGAAGCAGGAGTTAAACTATTAATCTGGTGTATATTGAATGTGAGGTCAGATGTAGAGTTGCTGGCTGGCTCCATATAGGCAGATCTAGGTGATGATCCAGTCTTCTCCATGACACACGCCATATATGGAGCGTCTCTTGAGTGTACTGGGTTGGATGAGGTCAGATCAACATAATGCTATGTCAGAACAGGTCAGCTCCATATACTGTATGGGGACCTAAGGGTTTTGTGAGGTCAGATCAACAATATGAAATTAATTATGTACTGGCCATGGAGTGTGACAGACGTGTCACGGACGCGAGATGCAGGTTTTCATAGTAAAATGTGACCTACGGACGGTCCCAATAATAATAATAAAACTTATTTTGTATGCGCTTTAAAAATTGTCTACAGAGGCTGCCTGTCGAAGGTATTGGGAGTTTGTTCCACACTGCGGCGCTACACACTTTTTGTCACAGTCCTCTGTAATTTATGTCTGATAGGCATGCTGTATTGATGGCTTACGGAGTTTCTCAG